>NC_087514.1:34229732-34449732 GCF_963921805.1 Phalacrocorax carbo | reverse complement strand
ACCCTCCCTGACATCACTTTATTTTTTAACCATCATCCAATGGACCGTATAAGATATATAGGGGATGATGGCTTTGGCTGCTGAATTTATGAGTAGAATCTCTTGCTGAATTGTCCCATAATTGGGTTCTTAAAATAGATTTTCTAAGATAAGTGCAGTTGTAGTTGTGTATTGTAGCCAAGTTCAGAATTTTTTTCTAAATGTGAATCAGCCATAGGAATTTATAGGGAAAAGTATAATGGCCAGTGATTAATAATGATCATATAGATTAAATGTCATAATTAGACTGGCAAGAAGACTAATAGGCCAAGAAGGAAATAGAATTTTATGAAATTTCATTAATACTAGATTTAAGCCTTGCATTCCAGCATACAAGCTGTTTGTAGTTAGATATGTTGCAGGATTAATTAATTTATTTCAATCTTTTTGCAAAGAGATGAAAGACCCTGTAGTTTAATACTGCAGCTGATAGTTTTGTTTAATGTATGATTAATAATTTTATTATTAAAATAACCCAATTTTAGTTAAAACATATGTGTACCTAATTCAGACCTACATTTTTGTAATGACGTGGTAATCATTGCTAAGAATTTAGATTTTATTCTCCTAGTTATATGTTAGATGCAAAGTGGGTGGGGTTTGGGTTTTGTTTGTTTTGTTTTGTTTGTGTTTGTTTAATTCTACACACAATTCAGAAATTATTTGTAGGAGAAATGAATATGTTGAAACATTTTACTAATTATGGTTAAGATATGGCTGAAAGAAATTCAAGCAAAAAGTAAACATAATATGCAAAAAAAACCACAACACACAAAAAGCTGAAATGTTGCACATTTTGTCACAAATATTCAAATAAAGCAGGGTAAAAATATCTAGTCTGGCTGTGGCAGTTACCAAAGTCCTTGAAGTAATCTGATATACCTGAAATTGTACTGAAAAGCATTACCAGCATATTCGGTACCAGTTAAAAGTATCTGGTAAATGCTAGTTTCTTTCACTGACTTCCTACTGCTCATCTGCATTCAGTGTCACTTCTACAGGGTGAAATAGGAAAAGATACACTGAAGTATAACAAGAGGAGGAGTTAAGAGAACAGAGCTAGAGAAAAAAAAAGGCTTTCTGAGTGTGAAGTGGACTTGATCTCTCTCAGGGATACTCCTCTCAACCCACTTTGTGTCAAGCAACTAACACGGGTGAAGTTCTTAAGTTCTGCAGACAAATGCATCACACTCACATCCACAAGCCCTATAGAGGCATTCCATTGGTGCACCTGTATTTGAATTTTCCCCCTGCAACTACCTGAAATAGACTAAGCAGAAGTGGTTTTTTCTTTCCCCCTTCCCTCTCCCCCTCCCCCCCCCCCCCCCCCCCCATTTTGCTTTTAATGGGAGTACAGAGGAGGAAGGGAGGTGACAACAGTAGGAGGGGGTTACAGACTCTGTAGGATTGGCAGCAAAGGTTCATTCACATACGTTTATTCCACACAAAAAAGAGAGTATTCAACCACTTTGAATAGATCATCATAACTGCTTGTCTGGTCAGCTTTCTCCTTAGAGTTTCAAGTTATAGGGGTCGATGTATAATCTAGGGGTCTTGTCTAGCTGCCTTTATTAAAAAGTGAGGCACTCAATACCAGCTGCACTACGCAGGGTGCCTCTATCTGTAATAGTGCCATCAACAATTCTGAAGATGTACTTTGAGTGCACACGGGATAGACAGTCTGTTGCAGCACTGAAATTTCCAGAGCTGGCCACAGCTGATTTTATGCTAAATACACTAATCTTTTACATCAGCTCTAGTCCTTTAATCAGAAAGATATTCATTCATTGATATGCTCCTAGTTGAGGCAAATTAAGTTTGCTTTGATAGTCCTTTTCCCGATTCTGAAATAATTAGGAAACAATCCAGAGTTTAACTCACACAGCAGTACCAAAGGGTATTTTGGGGGTAGGATATATTCTGCCATTCGTTTGTTGGATTTTTTCATTTTTTTCTCTTTGTCTTCCTCTATTTTTCTAAAAAGAATTATTAATTTTATTTTGTCTGGTGATTTAATACAAGAAATTCATTAGTGGCTCTGCTTCTTTGTCTTTTTCTTTTAGTTTTTTTCTCAGTAGGGTGTGCAGAAAAGGAAGACTGGTGTTAGAAACTGCATTCCCTATCTTGAAAGAGGGGAATTCTCCCTCTGTTTTGAAACAGGGAGGAACACAGGTAGGCAGAATCTGAAGCCCTATGAAGCCGAGTCTAGGTGTCTGAGGATCTGGAGGCATTCCTTTTAAAGCAATAAATGTTGCTCTCCTTTGTCAGCATAGCTTCCTAGACACATTTGTTACTGCTGGCCCCTATGCCCTTCTCATCTACTCACCTGAATAAATCTAAAAAGAATGGAGGAAACTAATTGCTGCTTGAATCAAAAAGTCTCATGCAAATTTGCTCTGTGATATATACCATAGATACAGAATATGCTGTGCCTTCCTTTTTTCACATACCTTGCATCTAGACATAATGTGCATTATTTACTTAATCATCCAGTGAAACGCTGCCAAGGACAGATGTAAAAAAGGGAGAAAGACAATCCCAGTTTTTCCTTTCCAGACTCTCAGTCCCATTTCTGTTTGTTTTTGCTCCTTTCTCCTAAGGCTTAAGACTGTAAGAATCAGACCCATGTTATAAAAGCTTTCAAGCTTGGAGGCTGAGAAGAATGCGGAAACTAATAATGACATGGCCTTCAGTGCTTTGTTTGCAATGAACAGCAACAACAAAAGATTCCTCCAATGATCTAAGCCTGCTGGAAACAGTGCCATTTCTTCCCTTGAGATGTGAAGCAAGGAGTGTGTTGAGAGTATGTTCCTCCTTTTTAGACTAAGGTGTTTGAATCCTAGGACAATTTTAAAACATGAGAGACTACAGCATCTCATCTAGATCCACATAAATTAGGCTTCACCCTCCCTCCCCTACCAAGGCATGCACACTGGAGATAAGAACTGGCAAAATGGCAGCGTTACAGCTAATAACAGCAACAAAATACTACCTGTGCTTATGTTCTTCGGCAAGCACTTGGGAAGGCCAAGGTTTGGGTTTTTTAAGGCATAACATCAGACTAAATCCATGAAGTTTATTCTTTGTGTTATAATACTGAATTTTGAGCTTTAAAGGATCACGAACAAGACTTGGGAATATTTCCTGCAGAAGAAAGTTTTCTGTTTCATTTCGAGGTGGCATATGTTGGCAAACTGGTCAGCTCCACTGCAGACCCTAGTGTGTGTTAGGAGGAGATAATAATAATAACAATAACAACAACAACAATAATAATAATAGCATATGCTTTACCAGCTCCTGCAAACATTTGCCCTGTCTCTCCATCTCTATTGTGTTTTGGTCTTTTATTAACTGGGCTTTCACTCTATTCTTCCCCAGATTAGGGTCTGAACTAGTAAGCAAATGTCTGTGCAATGCTGAGTGGCCAAATGGATGAATCTGAATGTACGACTAGAGCCTTCACTGGAGTCATCCTTAGCCACAAGGCTTATATAGTAGGTGCTGCAAAAAAGATAAAAACATAAAAAAAAAAAAAGGAAAAAAAAAGAAAAGAGCAACAGCTTAAAAAGTGGCCCACCTTACATATCACTTGGAAAGCTAGAGGAAAATCTTCATTTTCATGCTTTTATTTGCAGTGTTGTTGATTATTTTATCTTCTTCTTTGACACAAGATATCACATAGTAAAAAAGTATTTTTAAAATGTTACTGCCCACCCAATAATACCACATAAATAATATGGGAATAACTTTACCATTTACGTCTTAAATAACAGAGTTCTGATTAAATGTATTATGCAGCTCCTTTCAGATCACCTTCCTGTGACTGAGGGATCCAATAGCAGACTGGGTTACTATTACCCCTCAGGTAGTAAGGCAACTTTGATGCTGTTCCAGACTTCTTAACCATAACCATAATTTGTATCTGTTAGTCCATTCATAAAAAAATATACTTTGTGAAGTAACCATTTGTTTTTACAGAAGGGAAAGGTTTTGCCAAGAAATATGTTGTTTGAAGATAGTATTGCACTCAGGGGGACATCCCAGACCAAACCATGAATGTAAAATTTTAGTCTGACTCTGTGGCCACTCTGAAGCTGACCACAGGTTTTCCTGAGAAATCTATCCACCACATATATCTAAGATAATATATGAAGCAATACCAGTCTGAACGTTATTAATGATACAAGGTTAGTAAAAACTGTGGGGATAATTTTCCCTTCTTTCCAACAATCAGCAGGGTCATGGTAGTGGTGTTCTTTTTTTTGCCTGGAGCAACATATACAGTATATTCCACTAATGTTTCTTGAAACTGTGTGGTAAAGCGAACTTTGTGTTGTTCAGGTGAGGATAAAGTTTTTTTAAAGCACAGAAATTTGAAATTCCTCATTCCATGTGCTGCAGGTTAGGAATGTCTGGATTGAAGCAGTCTCTTGAGACAAATATTTTATTTATTTATGCATTTTTCAAGATAAATTAGAGATCCTTCATTGACCATCATTGCACACCAAGGCCCCTTGTCCTTATCCTCCTCCCTAGGGTTATGCTGGATTGCTTTGTGTTGAAATATCTTATTTGAGTTCAGGTCTTTCCTGCCCTGAGAAATATAGAAAGTTTGTCATAAGGCTTTATACCTTTACATATTATTTCACAACATAGCATGGTTGGGTTTTTGGTGGTTTTTTTTTTGTTTGTTTGTTTTTTTATTTTATTTTAATGGATCTAGACTATGAGTTTATCCAGAAGCCTAAATTAAACGTTGCATGTTGGTGGGCGCATACGGCTGTTGTCCTCACAAGGCTACACTGCCTGCCTATTGATTTTTCTTGTCGAGTTTAGGGTGTGTTTTTGACCTATAAAAACCAAAAATGGCATAAGACTCTCACAATAGCTGCAGGCATTTGAGGGACTTGAACTGATACCTTGTAAATCTGAGAGGGAGGACTGGCAGCAGAGTTTCCCTGAAGGCACCTTCAGCTGTGAACTTATTAAAACCATCTTTGTAGACCTTCAGGGTACTCTGTAAGGCATTTCTATTTCCTTATGCTTTTGGAAGAGAGGGAGGAGCTTGAAAGGACTGATACTATTTTAGAGAGGCAGCCTTTAAGAGAAAATTTCTCAAATAATTTCAGGCAAGTTATTTTGTAAATATGTCTCAAAATCAAAATGAGGTGTCCTATAAAGGCACCTGAGTACTAAAAACCACATTTTAGAAATAACTGTGTACTGTTTGTGTTGATGGTATCTTCTATGTGCAGAGGGAGAAAAAAGAGAGAAGGAAAATCTTCCCCATTTCTCAGGACTGATAAAATTTAACTGCTCTGGGTTGTGGGAATTTAAAGTGGGCTTGGCAGGCCATGGATTTGCTGACTCCTCTAGAGTGCTGTGTATTGACCCATGTACTACCAAGTGTAGAATAGGCTTTCTGAAGATGCTACGCTATCAAAAATAGAAGGCAAAGTGTATCTCTTGACATCACTACTTGTTTAAGCAATGTAAAGAGATATATTGGGGAAGAAGGAAACAGGAGAAGCAGAACAACTTCATCTGTTAGGTTTTTCCTTTAACAGAAAGGCAAATTTCCAAGAAAGAGTGTCATAAAGTCACTGCTCCTTTTGCAGAGAGGTTGTTTAACACAAGGAGTGGGGAAGGAACGTGCACGTGGTTATGTATGGGTAGACGGATGGTAATGTGAGGCAAATGGGTGAAGTATAGATATCAAATCTAAATAGTGGATGTAATATAAGGAAGAAAAAGCAAGAAGAAGAGGAGGGAAAGGAGTACTCAATATATCCAAGGAAGATTTGTGTGGTAGGAGATATGTGGAAGAAATATGAGATAAAGCTGAGAAGAGAGTGAATATAAAACAATTGCTGCTATCCAATGAGTTAGAATGTTAATGAATTCAATTTAATGTTGTTAGAGAAGTGCTGCTATTAAATATATTGCACAATAGCACAGCGGATGGTTAGAAAACAGATGGTTTTCTTACTTTAAGGGGGTTGTGTTTGTCTTTTTGGGTTCAGTGGCATTGGCCATAGTAGAAAGGAATATGGTAGTGTTGACTTTTTCACAGAGGATACAATGTGTAGTCTCTGGACTAGCTGGTGCCAGGTAAATCAAAACAATAACTATCAGTCATTTTACACAGGTCAAGACCTTCCTTGGGGATATGCAAATTATTAGGAATTATTTGACCTTCTCTATTTTCACCAATAGGTGGCAATATTAATTTTTCCATTGGCCTCCGTAATGATCTGTTATTCTAAATTTTAAATAATCATCTCTGAGTTCATTATAGCATTTTCTTTTGTTTGTCCTATTGCTAGTGTATTAAATGATAGGAAGTGTAAATATATTCATAAGTTTCCAGATCATTTAATCTTGTTTTAAAGAAGATTAAAAAAAGGGCAAGGAACATGAGAACTTCTACCAGATCACCAGAAGCCTATCCACGATGCTTTTGTAGTCCAGCACCTCCTTTTTCATTTCCAGTCCAATTCATAATTGTTGTCTTTACGGTACTGTTTAATATTGTGCCTGGTCTTCCTTTTTGTATCTTCTAATTAATTTTCCTTTTCAGCTGCTTAATTAGAAATTGGAGATTGTATGTTTAATGTGAAAGATCTAAATTCCCTCTTTACAGTTTTCCAGTGCTGTTCTTGTTTATATGTGCTCTGTATTCTTAATCATCTTATTTGTTGTTCAGTATGAGTTTTTCTTAGCATGTTACTATCTTAAGGATCAGAGTTTTCCTGAGGCCATTGTCAATACTTGGTAGTGTTTTTCCTTGAGTTTTAGTCAATTGCCAACACTCGACTTTCTAGAGCAATGTTGATATGGGTATAAGACATGACAGAGGTACTGTAGGTGCATCTTCATTTTCAAACTGAATTTATTTCTGTCCTATGTTTTATCAAGGTCTCTCTCCACACTTGTTAAATTCCTTCCACTCGCTCAGAATTTAGAAATCAATATTTTTACATGCAGAGGGCCAACAATCTTGTCATTCATTTTAGCCAAAACTAACACAGAGTTAATTGGAAGTTTTATCTAAGTAAAGACTAAAGGATTTGGCTCATGACAAAGATGGTACATGAAAATGTATTTTCTTAAAAAGAAGAGGACTCAATCTGAAACAATACAATAACATTTTTCAGTAAAATGAACTACTAGAAAGTGATATATTATAGTGGTTTCTGTAGCATTGTCATATCCTTGGACTGATGCATGGTAGCAGTTAAAATGATTGTCAAAACAGGAAATGTACAGTACCAGAAAGTATCTAGACAAAATATGCGCAGAGTTTTATGATTGTTTGACTTGGCTTTGTTTACAAGCTCTTTTTCATTAGGCAGCTTTATTTGTGTCTCTTGAAATTCTCTACAGCAGTTCTCATGGATTTGTAGCAGCTCACACTGAAAAGTGTTATGTAAACCTCAGTAATATCAGCACTTTCTTTCACTTCCAGCCTGAATGTACTGCCAGGTTCATCAAATCTCAGCTCAGATACCATGGTGAATCTAGTGTATATGCAGGGGATGAACGATGGAAAAGGTAGTGGGTAGCACCCTATTTATGTTGAAACTGGGCAAGCTCAGAGAGCTCGCCCCATGAAAAAAAGAAAACCAACAAAAAAACGACAAAACCCAAAACAAAACAAAAACCAAACAAAAAAAACCCTACATAAGAACCTCTACCAGCAGAAATGACAGCTTTTATAAGTAGGGATGGCACACAGATTCCACTGCTGCTTAGTTCAGATACTTCATACTCTGAGATGTTTCTGCTTCTCAGGCTGGATGGAAGTTTGTAGCTCTTTCTCTCCTGTCTCTAAGAATCAGCCTTGAAAGTAATTTCTTCACTACAGTATCACTTATATCTGGTATGAACAGAGCTGATGTGAAGCACTCCCAGTACAGTTTCTCTGAGATACAAGGTACTGCTGTGCCTTAGCCATGACTGAATAGTAGCCTTTTAACGGCCATGGTTGCAGCTGAATCAACAAGCAATAAGCTAGCAAAATTAAAGGTATTCAATCTGTGATCCTATGAGTAGTTTTGTTTTTGCCACCCATGATGATGCCAGTAAAACACAGACACATGAAACTGAATGTCAAAGTCTCTAGCTGTGACTGTTTAATTAGTACTTCAGTTAATGTTTAATTAGTATTTGACCACAATGTATACAGTGTTTCTGAGGTTAGCTGAAGGGCTCTCACTGGTCTTTTAACTTTAATTTTTAAGCCAGAGCTTCTCTCAGAAGGCAGTGGGGTGCATTAAATTCAGGCTGATGAGTTATTGTATGTTACGGCTCAGTACTAAATCAGTACTAAAGGCTGGATAGAAAGAGGACTGTAAAGTAACTGCCTTGTAGTGAAAAGGAACTGTACCTCATTTGGGGCAGATTAAAGATGAAAGTGTTCCAAACCCAGCACACCTCTGTGTACTAAAGTCACAAATCAAAACAGGATCAAGAATGACCTATGAAGAACATCTTATGGATTTCCTAAATAATTGAAATATAAAAGGGTCCTCGAATCACAGTGAGGAAATGTCTAGGTGATTCTTCTGTCTCCAGCAGAGCCATAGGTGTTGAGGAATATGAGACACAGCGTGTATGTGAAGTCACCCTTCCCTTGGAAATTCTTCCTAACTAGCAAAGCTACCTTGATCAGAAAAACACCCATTAAGTGGATCAGCCCCAACGGGTCAAAACATCCACAGCTGTATGATTACCCTATATAAACATGAAATATTCCTTGATGTTCTCAAACAGAATTTTTTTTACTGCTAACAGCTGTATGCTGAGCTGACAATTTGTTGTTCAAGATCTTACTTGTCGTTCACCTCATAATACATGGACATCAGTATTAACTTCCTAGAATCAGAATGAGAATGTGACTCTCCAGCAACTGGAAGGCAGAGTAAGACTTTGCCAAACCTGAGAGAAGCTGAACTCAGGGTCTTGGATTTTCCATAGTCCCATTAGGGACCTACACACAGAGCTGGCTTTCCTCTTTCTGGGATACTCAGAAGAAGGGCTGATACACACTTGCATCTCATTCCAGGTTTCTCAGTTTAAAAACTTTCTGGGCAGCTATGCAGATGGTCTAACTGAATTATCTCCAAAATGGCAATGTCTGTCTTTAACCCCCTGCCACCCACACCAACTTGGGGTATTCCAGGACAGCCCAGGACACCAGGACAGCCCTCCACCCCACCCAGTTGAGAAGTGGGGCTGGTGGCTTCCTCCTCCACTCTAATTATATAGCTATGACAAGCTGAAGTCTCCATGATTCCCTTTGGTGCTATTAAATTGGAGGCCAGCTCTGTCCAAGCCTAAAGACATCTCTCCAACTCCACTAAAAGAAAATTAAATAAAGGGGATAATGAAAAACTTTGAAAATAATTCCTAATACCTTAAGCTGTGTGTCAGCTACATTCCCGGACTTTTTGAAAGAAACATATGTCAGGCTTTTATGAAATCAGTGGTCTCTGAATTTGGCCCTTAATGTTTCAGACAATAAACTTTCCTAAAAATGACGAATCGCCAGCAGATGTTTTCTGTTACCATAGTGTAGCTTTGTTATAATTCACTAGAATTGGTTTGATTTTTGCCATTTTCAACAACTTTTTTAGTGTGTTTATAAAGCTAATAAAAATATTTATCAGGGAGAAAATGTTACTATGCCACATCTCTATTGAAAAATTAGTCAGAAGAGTAGGGCACATAGCCTTCTTGAAAAATTGTGAAAAATATCATTTTTATATAAATAAAGCAGTTTCAAACCCACAGCTTCTTGAAATAACAACTTCTAGCATAATTAAATGTTAAAACAGAATGGAAATCTGGCATTGAAAGAAAGAGGGTAATGTTTCATCTGCAAAGAATGTTGCTTTGAAACTTTGGATTCAGCTGCACATTTAAGCTTGATGCAGTTGCTGAAGTTGTAAAAGGTAAAATATAAGAGATGGGACACCGCGTTAACTCCTCAGCTTCACTAATTTTAAAAATTTTCAGCTTCTAGGCATAGAAATGTTGACTCTAAGCCACGTTTTTTTGTTTTTGCTTTTTTTTTTTTTGTCTGATGGTGGACTGACTGGAAGCTGAAATGATCTGTGCATAGAGCAACCTTAGCATGAAAGAAGAGAGTCTTAAACTGACCAGGGGACAAGCACTTTCCAGGTTGCTGTTCCAAAACCATTCAATGTCATTGAACGATGACATTATTCAATGTCATTGTTAGGAAGTTTTTCTAATTTGTCAATATTCATTTCTGAGATCTTAATAGCATCTCATTACTTATATTTAAACTACAGAACCACTGTCATTATACTAATGGTGCTATACTCCTTCCTCATTGGTGTTTACTCCCTTCAAATATCTGTAGACTGTTATTTTTCCCTTTTAGTCATTATGACAGCTGGGCAAATACCTCAGAAAATTTTTGCAAATATTTGTGGAGTTCTGAAACGGAGCTCCGTATCCTACTTTTTAAAGCCATGGTGAACTTAGTCTTCTTCTTCGTTTAGGAGAAAATAACTGCTTTTTCAATAACACTTTCTTCCATGTATGTTAAAGTTATCTGTATTTTCTCCAGCCCTGTGTGTAACATTAACACATTACTGTGCTTGCTTTTTTCCTTACAGACTTAACTTTCTGTATAATCTTTATTTCCTCCCTTTTCTGAGGCTTTTTTAACCTCAGACTTCTGAGAATGTTTTCATGTATACAAAGGCCCCCACCCCTTGAATCAATTAGCAAGGCTGTTGAGCCCCATTTATAGATGTTTTTAGCTCTTCAAATAACCAGTCAGTGCATACCTAAAAGCAACATATACAGCTGCAGCGTTTCTGCTCAGAGCTGTGCATTTCTGTGTGCAGGCATGTTTCTTTCCTATAAAAGAAATCATGAAGTCATGGCACACTGAGTGTGATTACCTGAAACCTGCTAAGCGGTTTTTATTTCTGCACCTATCAGTGATATGATGTGATATGATTAACTTGACTGTAAAGTAGTACCTGATTATGCATTTTTATCGTTCAGAATGGGATGCTAAATTATATAAACAGGCTCCAGGCTTTTTTTTTTTTTTCTTTTTTTTTTTTTTTTAGATATTTGGTTTGCATCCCTACATGGGGTGAATACTAAGCCCCAGGTGAGATGACTTAATGCAATTCACAAACTAGTGACAAGGCTCTGCATGCCAAGAAATGCTCTGTATTTTATATTAAACCAAATTAAATAAATAAAGTGTGTTTGTGTGTGTGTGTGTGTTTCTGTGTGTACATAAAGTGGGGGTAGCGCAGCATGCCTCCAGCTCTATTGTATTATGTTTAGTTTATTTGCTTTGTGAGGACTCAACATCCCCATCATTTTTTGCATTTTCTTGATTCTAGAACACTACCTATTTCCACCCTAAAGCAAAATCTAGCTACAGTCCAATAGTTTCAGCTCTGAAATGTATTGTGTCATGCTCAACAGTGAGGATCACATCAAGTGCCACTCTCCACGGTGAAGAGAGCAGTAAAACACAGAGCTCCTGGGGCTTATCTTTTTCTCCCAAAAAATATTGAATTTCTATCTGTGGCCCACAGCCCTCACTTTCAAATCCTACTGATGCCTCTGGCAGGAAAATCTGGTAGGAGGAATACAGCCTAAGCAGAGGCTTAGCACAAAACCTGTTCCTCTTTGGCAGGCCGCCATCATTTCTAGGGGGTGAGAAGAATTAAGGGTTCCTAAACTGTTCTTCTTAGAAGTTGAAGGATTGTCTGGCTCAGTCAAATTGACACCAGAACACTGGGAGATTTGCTGTTCTTTTTTTTTTTCTTCTTTTTTTCACCATAAGTAGATCAATGTCCTGGAAAATATTTGCAGTCTTTATACTCCTAATGACACTGTATTGCTGCTAGGGCATTGTATCAGCATTGTTTTGCCATAAATGATGGAATGATGGGAGCAAGATAAAGATTTCTAGCTTTCGCAACTTGGCAGCTGATATTATGTTAATTGCTTTAGATGAAGTGTTTATGTGTAATGTTTAGATTACATCTTTGTGGAATATTTTTGAAAGTAAAATGCGCTTGTATTTCTAACTGTTCAGACATACACTCTTATTTTGTTGTTTTAACCCATTCTCTGTTCCCTCAGGAATACTCCACAACCCAAGTAACAGATGAAACTTTTTACCCAGACTCTAGCGTATATGCAGTGACATTAAGATACTTGCTCAAGCTACCTCAGCTTCTGCTGGCAACCAGAAGTGGTGCACATGCACAGCTGATTTCTAGTAGCTAGAACAGCTATTTGAAGTTGTTCAGCTTTAGTCATTACCTGGAAAAGTTCTATGAGCACTTTGTGCTGGACCAGGAGTGAAACTATGCCACTGCCTCCAGAAATTTGAAACATAAATATGCTGCTCAGTCCATTTTATTATGTTTTTATCAGGAATGATGCTGTTTGTTAGGCCAGGAAATCTGAGGCTCTTCGCCTCACCTGGTAACAAAGTCAAATTTCACTCCACTACATTCGCATACAAGTGGCATCAGTATTTTCAATTTCTTTTAAAATATTTTGTTGGATCATATCTCTATTTTTATTAAGCAGCTATTATTTAAAATAAATAAGGAGTGGCATAATGAAATTATTTTATTACCAGAAGTGAAGATTCCTTTTTAGACAAATGATACTTTATAATACTTTCATTTCAAAAGTTGTGTGTTACCCAATGCTTCGTATTTTTTCATTTGGCATTTAGTTTGGGTTTTAATTTAAATAGCTTCATAAGACGGATACCACGTTACAGTGCACATCTCTGATGAAGCTGTCTGGGTGCAAAGGGTCTGAAGCTGATACATTCAGGCCAAAAGGCTTTTATTCCTGGCCTAGGGACAATCTCAGTAAGTGACAATCAACTTCAAAGCAAAGGCACATGGGACAGAAAGTTCTCTGAGAATATAAATGTCTAGACATCCTCATCCAAATGTCTCCCTCATTAATGTGTCACAAAATAGTGGTATGGTTGATAGTAATGGGCTTTCCGAAATTATACCTAAATAATTCTGTAGTCTTATTTTGAACATGTTCTTTCAGCTTTTTCCAATCCAAAATAGGTCCTCTATAAAGCCAAAACCCCTGCCTTTAGATGGAGTGGGTTAATTAACAAGGATCTATGCCAATTAGGTAATCTCAACTGTCTAAAAAGGTTGGCTGCTCCTGGGTTTCCTACTACAAGTCTGTTTAGTTTTTACTTTAGCTTGTCCCTCACAGTGTCATTTTCACCTTCTCCAAACCGGATGAGGAGGTATGTATGGGGGGGGGGGGAGAAGACAGCCTTTGTGAATCACCAACACCTGCTTAGCTCTTCAGCAGATGTGTTGCAAACTGCAGACCCTGCCAGGTACTTCAGGCCAATACCATGCCTTAAGTGCTGGGGAGAGGGGTGAGTGCTCACAGTGATGGGGGAAGGGTATCCTTTTGGGACTGTGTATACTTTCTTTCTGGTTTGGGCTTTGATTTTGCAGTTTTTCTCTGTAGGAGGAGAATTTGGTGGGGGGAGGTTTTCAATGTGGCTTTGAATACCGACATGAAGAATCCATCACCTTTTCTCATGTTAAGCAATGAAAATAGCCCCACAGAAATTATTGTAAAATAAGTTTCTAATCAAAGGGAGCAAGGATTTCAGAAATCAACTGGGAATGATAGAAAATGAAATCATCTGCTCAAATTTATGAGCATACATGAGAAGTCATCATTCTCCCTCTCTGGGTTTGAGATCTGATCTAAGTATCATACCACTGGAACCTGTTTCTGTTTTGTTTTATTTTGAACATATTTTATGTACTCTGTCTTCCATCTATGTGAATTGAATTTTTTCCTCTAGCTCTTCTTTCAGTTATATTGTATTTTGACAAGAGAATATTTTTCTCTGCAGTAAGTTGTTTCCATATAGATTGCTATAATTTTGCGTTATTGTTATTTCTGTTAATGATCACATAGTTCCACAGAGTTTGTGGTTCTGTGCTCTTAAGCTCAATGAATAGAGTTTGTGTTTTTTTTTAAAAAAAAAAAAAAAAGGAAAAAATACTCTGTAGTATTGATGCTATTTCTGGTTTTGTTTAAAAGTTAAAGGGATTTACATGGAAAAGGGAAGGAAGGGTATGTCATAACTTCTGTGCTAAGTGAATTTTGTTTGTATAAATCACATACCGTATTCATCAAGCTCAAGACAAATGATAAACATTACATTTCACTATTGCCATAAAAATTAGGAATCTGCATCAGTAACATTAATTCTACAGTGGGCTGGTTCCTTTTATTTTTCCTTCCTCTTCCCTAGAATTGTTATGTACCCGGGCTCATGGCATTATTAGTTACCATTTCTGCTTTCCGAGCCTAGCACTACTGTCTAACTTGAGTAGCTTGCTCTGGAAAAGCTTGGCCTTTCATTCCTGAGGTCCATTGCTTTTATTCCTTTTCTGCTTTTTCTGTTTTCATTTCCTGATGATGTTGTCATCCTCAGTGGAGTTATGATGAACAAGTTTGGTGCTATTTATAGATTCTGGGCTTGTAGCCAGCTATTTTCATGCCTTCAGTGCTATTTAAATCCATTGTTCATTTTCAATTGCAGAGCAGTTTCCGCTCATTTTGCACCTAGAGCTGTGAAGTTTCTGAATCTAGCAACAACAAAAAGGTGTTTTTAGCCTGTGTTTAACAAGCCCATATAATGGAAATAGTGGAAGTTTTGCTTCCTTTGTTTTTGTTGTGGTCTACATGCTATCAATTAATATTAGTTATTAAAGTAGAGTTTGTGCTTTTATTGAAGATAGGTTATGGCATTTTAAAAGTTTGATTCGAAGGAGGTTCATTTAGATCATCCCTCTTTTATTTGATAAACGGCGATAGACATTTGTAATAACAATATACTGTTTAAAAACTCTTCACAAATAGGGATAAATATTCAGCATGCTACACGGACAAGTGCTCCTGAGATTGCTGTATTGTTAATACAAAGAGAATACCTATTTTTTTGTGCACTATACTGAAATACATCCCATTAGATTAAGGGTATGGCTCCTGCTCTTGTTCCCATAGGATCTTAGAGTTCTCCTTTTGTGTCTCCTCACTATTTATCTGATTATGGCTCTCTAAAATAGAAAAAAATAGAACGTTTCACAGTATCTTCTCCTTAAATTAAGTCCTTCAGAATACAATGAGGATATCTTGCAAGGCTATTGCTGATATAATAAAGCTATTTAGTTACCTTGAACTGGTGCACCAACACTCTAAATCTAATAAGTCAGACACAAAAAAAGTTTAATGTTATGTTTGTGACTTAAACTGATACTAAAAAAGAGATTTGAAATTTAGAGTGATGCACTGCCTTTAACTTAGTCTGTTGTGAATGCACAATATGTTCTTAGGCACAGAAGCATGAGTAGAGACAAAAGCATATCAGATTGCTGGCAAGTTCCTTCCACAGCCTTCTGAAGCTTAGCGTTTGTTTATGCAGGTGTAATTTGTGTTTCTGGCTTTGCAACTCTAAGTGAAAAATAATCTCACGCCTTGCATCACAAAATCCCTGATTTGCAAGTACACTTATGTAGCTCCAGAGGTAAATACTGTAATGCTTAAGACAAGCTGAAGTTTTGCCAGCCCCTAGTGACACTACTGTTTATTTACCGGAACAAAGTGAGATTGCCATTTCAGAATGTGACTTCTTTGTCACAAACTTAATGCCTTTCCAAAGTGCTAACCAAAATTCCTTATTATTCTAGGAGAGGATGTTTAATCAAAAATTATGCAGCCTGTTGATTTTGTAGCTAAGTGTTACTATAGTAACTTGCATAAACTACTGTGATATATACGTTTTGAATTATTTGTCTAACTTCTAAACAATGGGCAAGGTTATTTTAATGTTAATAAAAAGGAATGATGTCTTTCTGCAACTGTTGCCCCTTTTTTACATCTGAACTAAAGCACAGTCCACACTTTGAGAAAAATCTAAGGATTGCCTTCTCTTCAGAAATAAATTGGAATGGAGGCTACTCCCAGTGTAAGATCTCTTGCAAGTTAAGAAGCAGAGTGAAAAGTTGTCCAGCCATCTCTGAGAAAGCTGACCTGGATTGGAGAGTAGACATTTTCAAATTATATAAAAAGAGAGGAGGATTATATGGAGAGCAGAAGGAGAAAAGAAAACCAAACAAGAGAACTCTACAAAGATTTTTCTTGGTGGCTGAAGAAGGATTAAGTGCTAGATGTTGAGACTAACGACTTTGGTACATGAGTTCTAGGTTTTACTCTCCTAGAAACCCCCTGTCTGAGAGTTTTGAGTAGAGTTCTTAGTATTGATACAATGAAAGGAAGGAAGAATATGTGGGGTACACCCCACTATCAAGGAAATACATCTGAATTTTTGTAGGAACTAGCAGCTGTGGTCCCCAGAAAGTCGAGATACTATTTATGTTTCTGATAAATTCACAGTGCTCAGCATCTGCAGGAACTAAGGGATGAGTTGCCTCTCGCAATGGGAACCTGGTTCACTGATTGCTGCTATCTTGTCTCACTGAAAGGCAGAAGACAAACAAGGCACAGACATGTGAGAAGTAAGTTTCAGAAGCTGTCATAAACCACCTGGAGCCCTTTATTTTAGCTAATATAATTATCCTGGTCATGCAGGAAATTATTGTGGCATACCTTCAGAAAACTGCAGCTTTCTCAATACCTAAGTCTATTTGGGATTTACAGAGGAGGTGTCTGGGGGAATGGGTCCCCTTATGACTCTAGTTTATTAGGCATGGTCTAATGTTTTACACAGATTTCAACATGAAACAAAAGAATCACAGCTGTTGTCATTCAAAAGCATTTGATGGAGTGCAACACCTCACCTTCTAAGTAACTAATAATCAGGTTTCAGGTACAAGAAGTAGATGACACAGGTTCTAGATCCTCTTCAGCTCGAGAAGACATAAACCATCATCTCTTACCTTCTTAAAGTGATACCATAATAACAAAATAGCCTTGAATAAGACCATTTTTCTGTCATTCATTTGAAAAGGAGTCACTTGTGAATAAAAGAAGAAAATGAATGTGGGACTCCTGGGTCCTGGAAGGGCAAATTCCAGAGGAAGTGCTAGTTAATAGGACACACTTCTTCGGGAGATCCCATACTTCTTAGGACTTTTTATGTGTTTTCCATTAAACAGCTGTCAGAAACTATATATTGTTGTCACCTTCATGTTTCCCTCCCCCTGTAGTTCAAAAGAAAAAGCCACTCATCCGTTCATGAAGGGGAAATGTGGAGAATGATGCCTGGTGGAAGGCTTAGGTTTAGGCATCTCGCCAGAAGAGCTAAATCTGTGGGTGAATAGGGGTTTCAGATTCAGCTGTCCTCAATGTTTTTTATCATTTAGCATGGGCCTACTCTGATTGTTTTGAATCTCAATTCTAGTTTAGTGAATAACTTTCTCCAGAGACTATACAGAGATTTTGCAGGTTGTTAGAACTGGGTAAGAGATACCTAAAAATTTGTACATTTATAAAGCCAACAGCACTTGCATACAGGGTATCTGCAAAAGTCCAAGGGTGAAACGGATATTATTTCCATAAGTACACAGCTTATAGCTTAGTGTTTCAGTCAGGTGATACTCAGGACACAATTATTCTGAGTCCCATAAAACCTACCCAAAGATAATTCTGTATTTTAGCTGACAGTCAAAGATGGAGAATGGCAAAAGGCAGATCTGAAGTCCAGGACTAAACTGACAAATCTGAACTGATAATGGTGTGTATGAAGGGAAGGTCTACCTTTTAGTATTGAGATTGTGGATTTGGGGACACTAGTGGATTTTGTTTCAGACTTGACCACAAACTCACTGTGACTTTCCTTAGGTCACTTTGGGTTTGTGTGCTGATGAAAAGGAAATCTTAGAAAAGCCCTAGCCCTAGATAAATTTTCATAGAGAGATCCACTTTTTATCCCTTAACTCTTGTGCTTGGGAGAGAAATGTCTGTAAGATTCTGGAGTACTGTTACACTATCGTTCCCACTGGTTCTAGAAACAGTTCAGCAAAACCAGTGAAACTCCCAGTAAAGGGAGTTTAGTTGAAATTTTCTTAAACCGTCCTGGAATTGCCTGGCTTTCTCTCTGTATAGACAAATATAAAAATAGGTATAAACTGCCTGCCTCATTAGTACAGCGCATCTTTTGAACCATAATTAATTAATCTTGGAAAGGATGTTTGCAATGCTCCGATGGAAAGAGAAATGTGTTATTATTATGAATAATTAATTTTCAATGGTTGTGTGGGATTTCATGCCATAAGAGTCTCATTGATTTTAATGGAAGTCACATGGCTAAGCCCACTCACTGCTGTAAGTCTGCAGTGTTTGGGGATTATAAAAAGAGATCAAAGAATCTCCATGTCAGCTGTAGTACATTGCATGCCCTATTCTGAATAAGTGGGGGCAAATGTGAAATGCCCATTTAAAACAACCAGGTCATACTTGTCTGGCAAGCTGTTGATACAATCTGTGTTACCCTAGTAAAAAGCTGGGCCGATCAGAGGATTACAATAAAACTTTGATGGAAGGGGCTATTTTAATAGACATACTAACAAAATTATTTTCTGGCAAGTTGTAGTAAAGAAATACCAGAAATTGAATTGGTTTGTAATGTCAATAGCATATTGAAGTCTTGGCAGGTTCTGAAGTACCATGACCATATATTTTTTAAATGGCTCCTTATTTTACAGAAGGCTGATGAGGGAGAGATTGCCTCTCTTCCAAGAGGGGATTGGGAAATATGATGGACTCAACTGAGTAGGGAGTACAAGCCAGAAGTTTTGATGCAACGAAGAATACTGTCACTGATAGGAGATAAAGTCTTGAGTCAGTCATGCAGCTGCCAGGCAAAGGTATGTTCTGAATGGGCAGAAGTGGAACTGGACATAGGACATGCTCACAGAATGTCCAGCACTTGTTGGGGGCACTGGAAATAACATTTGAGATGTCCTGTAACTTTCCCTACCCACTCTAGTATAGTTGCTGATTTGCCCCTTTGCTTTGGTCCAGCCATTTCTACTCATTGTAATGAGAGGCACAGGCAATATACATTGTGAGAGTAATGTATTGCTCTCACTGGTCTCCAGATCCTGATTGCTTATCCAGCACTTGACTCTGCTTCAGCCAGTATAGTACAGTACTTTTTACTCAGCAGCAACCATCTTCTGGTAACACTGACTTTGTCAGAACTCACCTTTCACTATGCTGTGGTTTAACCCCATCCGGCAACTAAGCACAGTGCAGACACTCGCTCCCCCCCGGTGGGATGGGGGAGAGAAACAGGAGAGTAAAAGTGAGAAAACTCATGGACTGAGACAAAGACAGTTTAATAGGCAACACAAAAGCTGCGCATGCAAGCAAAGCAAAACAAGGAATTTGCTCGCTACTTCCCACCAGCAGGCAGGTGTTCAGCCATCTCCAGGAAAGCAGGGCCCCATCACACACAAAGGTTACTTGGGAAGACAAATGCCATCACTCTGAACGTCCCCCCATTCCTCCTTCTTCCCCCAACTTTATATGCTGAGCATGGCATGATATGGTATGGAATATCCCTTTGGTCAGCTGGGGGCAGCTGTCCCAGTTGTGTCCCCCAGCCTACTTCTTGGTGTGGTGGAGTGAGAGGCAGAAAAGGCCTTGATTCTTTGTAAGTCCTGCTCAGCAATAACTAAAACATCCCTGTATTCTCAACGCTGTTTACAGCACAAGCCCAAAACATAAGCTCCCTACTAGGTATTATGAAGAAAATTAACTCTGTCTCAGCCAAAACCAGCACACACTACTACACTTGTCACAAAACCCTGTAATACTGCTGTAACTTTCCTCAAGCTGCTCAGCCTCCATCAGTGGCTTTATCCACCAATGATTATTTCTCTACCAGTCCTTCCTCTGCAGCACTGCGTCTGTATAGACATTTAACTTTCCTTTTGGATTAATGTACCAGTGTTATAAAAGTTATGAGAATGATACAAATAAACCTCTACTGCTTTAAAAATCTTGTCTTTAAAGAGAAATTATTTCTTTCCTTTTGCACAAACTCTAAGGTAATTTTGGAAACTGAAGTCCAGATCCTTGGTTAGCAGAACACAAGAGGAACTATAAGCAGTGAAGTTGCTTCAAACTGTTTCAGCTTGGGTCACAAAAGGAGAAAGCATGTTTTGCACTTTTGTCCTAGGTTCTGAAAGTTCATCCCCATTCCTGCCATGTTACTGGAAAAAAAAATGTGCTGTTACTCCATGGACATCATTTAGAGTGATGGGCAAAAAACAAAAAAACACCCATCCTTTCCAGCTTCTGTCCATCTTCACAATGGAGGTAAGCCATTATTTTTGCCCTCACTGCTGTTGCTGTTACTCATCTTTTCAAAGCTGGATGGGACCAGAGCTGCAAACACAAATATAGTAGGATAAGGGTTACCTTTTGAGATATATCTCATACGACTAAACAGAGTAATCTATCGGAAATCCATGGGGAGTGGCAGTTGTCATACGAATCACAGTAAAAGTGCAGGTTAAAGGCTCTGAACAAGATTTTGTTTAAGTCATCTTAAATTTAAAGGGTGCAAGAAACAGAACTCAAATGCTGAACCTCTAAGGATTGTCTTTCACTAACGTGTGATTGTAGAAGATGGAGGGGAAATGCTCGATGTCAGTCTGCCTGTTGCGACCCGAGACAGGGAACGGCATGCAGTGGAGTCATTCCTACTTCTGCCTGCTCACCCCTGTTGAATGCTGGCTGTGAGAAAAATGAAGATCAAGTTGGAGTAAAGATTGCAGCTTTCAATTCATGTTTGCTTAAAATGATGGCACCTGCAATGGCCTGAAGTACAGTAAATGTAAATTACCTTCATAACAGAGGTTGGCTTAATGAACCTTTTTGAAGTATTGCATATTTTTGTATTATAAAACTGCCACTCTGTATGTGATCAGACATAGAATTGGAGACAGTAAAGTAAACCACTTCCATGAATAAATGCTCTGAAATTGGCTGTCTTGCACAGGTGGATTAAACATTTGATATAGCCGGATACACCTGCTGGAAAAATCAGGCTTTCCTGCTGAGTCTTATAGCAACAAGGGGATTGACTAGGTGGGCCAGAGCACTTTCTGTATTCTTAAATTTCTGTGTGCTTGTAGCATGCATCTAACCAAAATACCACTTAAAATATTTATCCAATAGATATTTAATAGATCTAGTCCAGTGCTGAAGGCATAATACAACAAAAAATGTCACTGAGAGTGCCAGTGGGTTTTTTCTTTATATCTTCAAATATATATCTATGACACAAATAATTTCTTGCACCGCACCTTTATTAGAATATCCAGAAGGGGATACTTTTCTAATATAAATTAGGAACTTTTAACCAAAATTAATACCTATATCCCTTCCTTATGATGTTTTTTAATTGGTTTGTAATTTACGGGTATTGGAACTATTTTATACATTGATCTCTTTTGGAAAGTTGGTGGAAAATCTAACTTTGTTTATTCAAACAAAATAAAGAATGGTAACTAAACCTTTTTAAAAATAAACTCTAATTTCAAACTTAGCTTACCTTTTCTTCTCTGTTTTATGACATTATGTTAAAATATCCTTTTTTTCAACTTTTATAAAAAACTTTAGCTATCTTTCAGATTAGTTGTACTAGTGGCTTTGATCTGAAACTTTGGAACTAAGTTCGATGTGTTTGACAATGTTTATATCAATCTGCTTGAATTTTCTATTTAATTTCCTAAACTTCATGTGATGCCACTGTCCTTATTTCCTCATTCTTGAATATATTTTAGCTTCAAACAAAGTTGTTTTACAAGGAAAGCAGACTACTATAATACCAGGATGACAGTCTTTTCTTCGCTTTCCAGTCTTGATATTATTTTTTTATATTGACTATCTCAAAAAAAAGTAGAAAAAATTACAATCTGAGTTCCACCCTTTGGAGTACCTCAAGAAATTAAAATGCTTGTTTCACAAGTGTTTTGTCTCATATAAATTAAAAAGTGATTCAAATACATGAACGCATAAGTCTCTGAATTTTATGACCTCTGAGTCATCCTAAATACAGTTTGAGTGCCTTAGGGTACATTGAGCTGTTGTAAAATATAGGTTGCTTTCACGAAGAGGGAGGAATCATAGAAATGTGTGAGAATTTTATTTTAGTGCAATTTAAAATATAACATTGCCAACTGCAATATATATGCTTGTCTTTTCTGTTTTTGATGTGTACTAAACAGCACTTTGATTATTACATAGGTAAAATATTCAGTGTTATGTTATGTCTACTGCAAGCATTGATTAAACTCTCCAATGTTCATGAAGGCTGACAGGGATTCAAAGGAGGAAATGTAAAAGTTGAAGGTACAGCAGTATAGTGACATTTCACTCTATAAAGCTGCCAATATTTTAATCCTGCACGTAAATCATTTTCATCAGTTCAATTCCATATCTTAATTTGTGTAGCAAACAAAGTATTGGATTGCATTGTGTTTAATAATTAAGACTGTGATATCAATTTCTGTATATTTTAAGTTCCTGAACAAGAAATAGAGTTAACATTTTTAGCTTCAATTTTTTTGCTTTACAAAATAGGCATGATTAAAGATTAGGTCTAGTTTTCATGCTCTGATCAACCAAAGTTTCATTATTTGCTTCTATAGAACCTCTAGTTTCTTTGCTTAAGTGATGTCTTCGTCAATGATCATGTTGTATTCATTTAGAGTGATGATTGATATGGTAATAGATACAGTGTGATTGAAAGCAACCTTTGTCAATAGGAAGGCCAAATACTCAAACAGTGTATTGGTCTGAGTTGGCTCATTATTGGAGACCTTTCATAGTCATATTGACTTGCTGTCCAAATGTTGTTACTTACCTGATGCTTTCATTGTTTAAATGGTATAGACATTGGTATTGAACATGACTTTTCCCAATATTTGTCCTAAAATACACACATGGCTCAATTATCCACTGAAAATGCTTAAGGTCTATTTTCAAGGTATTAAAATGGTATTTGGGGAATATAAGCTAAAATTTTGTGTCAGAGGAAAGCAGGGTCCTATACTGGTGATATTAATGCAATGTGTTCTGTACTGTGACTTTGCATTTCTTGATTTTAGAAAAAGTTAGGAAGTTCACTTTTTTTCCTATAATGCTTTCTTCATAGCTGCAGAAGTCCAGGGAATCACCCCTCTTGTGAAAAGAGTGTTCCGGGGTAACAGAAAATATTACTGTTTCCTTAAGTATGGATTTTGCTATTCAAGAACTTTTATATTCTCCTTGGAGAAACTCTGGACTTATTCTGGCCTTAATCATGTATTAGAAATGCCTACAAAGTGTGGCCTTGATTTGGATATTAAGGAATTTCAATAATATTGGGAAAATGCAGTCCTCTACCCTCTTCTGAGTCACTGTACTTTGAAATTTGCCAAGAGACCAGGCACCACTAAACTCTTGAGCAAAAGCTTAGGGGTACAATATAAACCAAGAGAAAATTCATTACAAAGGCAGAAAGTCTTCATGGGGCTTTGGAGTTGGAGTGTGCATTATGAGTTTCAGTGCACCGCAAACAGCAGAGAACCAGAGTTAAATCATGAGTTAGGCACAATGTCTTTTAGGTGTGATGGATGGCTCTCCCCCCTAAGAGACAGTGTATTAACTACACTGAAGCAAGATTATCACGCTATTCTTCCTGTCTTCTCTGTATCTTTCGCAAGATATCTTCCATATGTTCCCAAAACCAGGGAAGTGGTTTTGGGAAGATATACATCTTCCCTTCACCAGGTAAGTGCAGGACAGCCAGGGGATCAGGCCCAGCCAGCATGGTTTCATGAAAAGCTGGTCATGCCTGACCAACATCAACTCCTTCTATGACCAGGTGACCCACCTAGTAGATGAAGGAAAGGCTGTGGATATTGTCTACCTGGACTTTTACTAAAGTCTTTGATACTGTCTCCCACAGCATCCTCCTAGAGAAACTGGCGGCTCATGGCTTAGACAGGTGTACTCTTCGCTGGGTAAAAAAACTGGCTGGATGGCTGAGCCCAGAGAGTTGTGGTGAATGGAACTCAAACCAGCTGGCGCTGGTCACAAGTAATGTTCCCAAGGGCTCAGTACTGGGACCACTTCTGTTTAATATCTTCATCAATGAGCTGGATGAGGGGACTGAGTGCACCCTCACTAAGTTTGCAGGCAACACCAAATTGGGCAGGAGTGTTGATCTGCTCAAGGGTAGGAAGGTTCTACAGAGGGACGTGGACAGGCTGGATTGATGGGCTGAGGCCAGTTGTATGAGGTTCAACAAGGCCAAATGCCGGGTCCTGCACTTTGGTTACAACCACCCCATGCAACATTACAAGCTTGGGAGAGAGTGGCTGGAAAGATTCCCAGCAGAGAAGGACCTGGGGGTGCTGGCTGACAGCTGGCTGGACATGAGCCAGCAGTGTGCCCAGGTGGCCAAGAAGGCCAACAGCATCCTGGCTTATATCAGGAATCGTGTGGCCAGCAGCAGTAGGGCAGTCATGATGCCCCTGTGTTCGGTGCTGGTGAGGCCACATCTCAAATACTGTGTTCATTTTTGGGCCTCTCACTACAAGGAAGACATTGAGTTGCTGGAGTGTGTCCAGAGAAGGCCAACGCAGCTGGTGAAGTGTCTAGAGCACAAGTCTTATGGGGAGCAGCTGAGGGAACTATGGTTGTTTAGCCTGGAGAAAAGGAGGCTGGGGGAAACCTTCTTGCTCTCTACAACTACCTGAAAGGAGGTTGTAGTGAGGTGGGTGTTGGTCTCTTCTCCCAAGTCAGTGGTGATCGGATGAGAAGAAATGGCCTCAAGTTGTGCCTAGAGAGGTTTAGATCGGGTATTAGAAAAAATTTCTTCACATAAGGAGCGGTCAGGCGTTGGAACAGGCTGCCCAGAAAGGTGGTTGAGTCACAGTCATGGAAGTGTTCTTAAAACATGTAGACTTGGCACTTCAGGGCATGGTTTAGGAAGCATAGTAGTGTTGGGTTGACAGTTGGACTTGATGATCCTAGAGGTCTTTTCCAATCTTAATGATTCTATGATTCAAAACCCAAAGCTTTCTTTTGCTAAATCCTTTGCATGGCTTCAAGGATCTACTTTTTTTCCCCTTTAATTTATTGCCAAGAGTGCCTAGTTCTATTGCAGACCTTTTCAAGTCCTCTCTGACTTTTGAAAACACACGCAAAAATGAGATGCCAACATAAAGAATTATCCTTTGGTATATGAAAGATAGGGAAATGGAGAAAATGCAGAAACGTTTTTCTCTTTAACCTGTGATTACAATTTCCTTAAATAAAGACAATTGACTGGAAATCTCATTCATAATTTAAAATTTATGAACTAGCACAAGGGATTGTGAGTAGCACTAAATCTAGCTTTGCTTACATAGTTTTCCATTGAATATATAGTAAACATTTGCCATTTTCTGAAGTGAGCTGTGATAGTTCCTTCAGAAAATGTAATGAAAGACTAGTATGCAAGACTTGCAAGCTAAGGATACTGACACAGCAGATGCATTTTTAAAAATTACTCTTAAATATTAAGATTTAGATAAATTTCCTTCCAAGGCCAGAGGAGGTATCTATTCTAGCCATGAAAGTGTCTATATTTGTTTACTGCGATTTGATCAGCGCTGTTTTCCTTCTAAATCATCTATTACTCAAAGTACCATCAAGCTATGACTTTTTTTTACTTTGCCAGTATTAACTGTCATCCTTACTCTGCCGTATCTCTGCCTGTACATAGTTCCTGAACTTGCGGCACTAACCATCATCATACCACAGCTACATTAGAAGACTGCCAACAATATGCATGCATCTATCCCTTGAGCAATTATACCTTTCTGTATTAAGCTGTGAGAATGAATGGTGGAGAATATTTTGAAAAAGGATCTTTCTCTAGTGTAAGTGCCATAATGCTCTCCCTAGATCCCTGGAAAAACATGCAGGTCAGGTGAATGCCCAAGGTAAAGTTTCCTTCATTCATTTGTTTCTGAACTGAGCAACCTCTTCAAATTGAATGTAGACTCTAGAAGGAAATATATATGCCCTTGTTACACTGGATGCAGAGATAAATCATTTATTTCAGAGTTCAGAGATGTGTTAAGCAATGTCACTCCTAAATTGTTTTTTTTTTAAAGGTAAATAATGCAAAATGCTTTGCTCTTTGGATTTTTATTTCAGTTTTGGTAATGTTCCCTTAATTAAAAATAAATAAGAAAATTCAGACCTGTGGATATTTATTAAAAATCTCAGGAGAGAAGCCCTCCAGCTTCCTACAACATTTAATTTATAGGAATTGAATGCTATGCTGTACTCAGCATATTTATTAAAGAAATATATACTCCCTTCCAGGAAAGTGCAGTAAGTATAAGTTTAGGTATTCGAAGAGGTTTTGCCCTCCCTTCCTTATAATATTAATGAGGAAACATTTCTGTTTAAACAGGAAAACAAAGTAAACAAATAATCAGCGTCACTGTATTCCTGTCTACAGGTCTCTTGCCTTGCCAGTTTATATTACACTGAAGAGGAGCCTTTGTGTTGCCCCATTCTAATGTCGGTTATGCAGACTCAAATTTTCCCACATGTAAAAGCTGAAACTGTCTGAGATTCAAAATGTCCACTAACAGTGATAAAATGGCATAATCAATGTTGTGACTCACCTGCTTTATGCATATGAATCAAAATTTCCCACTGAGAATCCCAGTAATAAAATGGCACAAATTGCAGTGTTTGCTGCTAAACTCTTAATATTTACAAAAAGCTGTAATTTAATAACACCTGAACACCAAGGCAAATCCCGTTTTACACAAATGAGAAAAGCATGGCATCACACTCTCTGGTCTGTGAAGGGAAGTTTAGAAAGAGGGAAAAATTATAGATGCTGAAATATAAAAGAAGAAGATAATATGAACAGCAGACATGAAAGACAGTTCAGGAATGTGGAAAGGACCCTGATGAGTGCAATTAGAAACAAAGGAGATGAAAATGTCCCTGAAAGGCAGGTGATAGACTGAAAATGTTCACTTTCTTTTTCTAGAGTGATAACAATGTTCCCTTCCTCTGCCCTTTGGGAACATCTACACAGTCTTGGTGGGCAGATATGATTCCAAGGTTCTTCTCTTCTGAGTTGTCAGGCATAAAGTTTTCTAAACTGGAAACTATTACAGTTATTGGGATTTTTCCCAAAAGTTCAAGAGGAATAAGAAAACAGGAAAATTCAGGTCATAACATCCTTATTCTCCAGTAACATAAGCCAACAATTGCTATTTTTTACTTGATAATAATTATTTTCTGTTTTGTAAGTCAGTCTGGAATTCAGAAGGCTTTGAAGTGCCTAGCACTTATGAGTAACCTCTTTTGGTGTTGAGGGAGGAAAAACACCAGCTCTTGTGTGATTCCCACTGGTGAGAGGCCTTCTGGAAGAAATGGTGTTCCCTTGGCATGGGTTGAAGTGTGGGGGAAGCTGACGGAAATCTACTAGGCTTAACCAAAACAATTTTGTACATCTGTTTTATAACTTTACAGCTTGCCATAACAACAACAACAAGAGTGAATTTATTTAATGAAAGTGAATAAAATACTCATGGTGGTAAAATGTGGGCAGTCATGAATCAAGGGCAAGAAGTCACTCTAGCTGTGCAACAGTTTGCAATGGGCACTAAAGCACGATGAGCAAGAAGGTTTGAGGAAGCTGTTCAGATTGTGGAGTTGTTTATTTTGGCAAGGAAGAGTAAAGATTTTGTCCAAGAAGTTTCGCTTTGGTGGTGAAGCCCTGAAGTACGCTGTGCTAAGTTCCTTTTCAAAAGAGATGAAGCATTGGAGGGACTGCTGAGAAGAGATGGAGAGAGCTAGTTGAAGCATCTGTTTTAAAAACTGAAAAGACCATCAGATAGTGAAATATTTTTCTGTTTAGTTGTGGACTTACTCCAGAAGACAGTGCTGGGGAATGCTAATGTGGATATGAGGAAATCTAGTAGATCCAATCTGATCTGTTAAAAGCTGAGAGGTTGCTTTTATGTTCTTCTTCCAGAACGCATGTGCAGCACTGGACACAATGTAACTTTGATCTATGCTAGGGTACTTAGACACAATAATAGCGTTTTCCATTAATATGTATAAATATTATAACATGAGTAAAACACTTCGTTAGCAAGCATTTCAGGTGAGTGGAGACATCTAATGGGAGAAAGGAAAGGATGTGATGGAAAATAGGCGAATACTTTGGGAATAATCTGACCTACGCTGAAGAAAAAAAAACAACACAAACAAACAAACAAAAAAACCCAACAAACCAAACAAACAACGGGGTAGAGTATCTAATGTATTAGGCAAATGAGTCTGAAAGGCAGTCTTTTCAGAATAAAGGATTCAGAACTATGGTTTACATTGTGAATGACAGACTCTGGAGGAAACATTTTATTAAAACTTGGAATGTAAAAAGACTAGAGAGAAAAAGTGTACACACAGTAGAGAATCTGATAATGGTAGAAACTGAGAGCTGGTAAGAAATAGAAGGTAAAATTTTGGATTTGGAGATTTGGGATTTAAGAGTAATGATGGAGCTGCAGAAGGAGAAAAGCTAGGGATAGAACAAAAATAAAATCTGAAGAATTGAAGGAATTGAAAACTTGTGAAGCCAAACATAGCTAAATCAATAGAAAGAAAGTTTGAAGAAAAATTAGAGGTTGTGAAGGATACAGGAATTAGGAGCAAAAGTATTGTATGTTTTTCTCTTAAGAAAAGTGGGGAAAAATGATAAAAGGACAGAGAGGGAAGATGGGGACATTCCCTAGGTTCCTTTCAGGAGATGGAGACATGATGAATGCTTGGGTTAGTTTAAGGTGCAGAGGAGCAGACAGAATAATATGAAAGAGGGGCAAAGAAGTGAAGGATATAGCTGAAATTAGAGACCATAGTGATAACAGGGGGGAGTGAGGTTAGAGAGGGAAGGATGAATCTGTGAGCATCACAAAATCAGAGAGGATGATAGCTTGGAGATCATAAATACAAATGAGTGACAGGCTCTGGAAGAATGAGGGGTAGTGAAGGGAGAACAAGAGGTGATCTGATAGAAGAAGCATGAGAAGTTGAGGATAAATAGAATGAACTGGTTCTGATTTTTTTTCTTTACTTTCCCATTTAAACAAATGCTTTACCATATGATACAGTTTTCTTCATACTTAAACCTCCTAATTGAACATCAGATAGCTTTATTTTAGACTTCCAAATATCTTTCTAAAGGTTGCCTCTGTGTACTATTAGGAAAAAGGAACTTACTCCAAAGCAACTGTCACAAAAACCAGGAACTAGAGAGATTTTCCCAGCAGAGAGAAGGATAACTTGGTGTTTGCAGCGTAATTACCTGGAGTATAGCTTTACATATTCAATGCAAATGCATAAAACCCAAACATTTTATTGGTGTCTGCCTGCCTATGGTGTATCCAGCTCCACCTGTAAGCTAATACTGTTTGCTAATATCTTTTCTTGATGGCATGTGACTGTAATTTTCTGAGTGTATCAGATCTGTTTAGCGCTGTCCAAAATATGATGGCATGAAGATACAAATACTAATGGAGAAAGTGCACCATGGGGAACACCCATCATAACATGGAACTAATTGCTTTATATACATAAGTGCTCAGCAAAGAATCTTGGTTTTTGTTTGAGGTTTGATTTTTTCCAGAATACTTATACCCTAGATTGTTTTATTTTCACCTTATAACTTATAGTATGACACATACAATGTATAAGATGAAGCCCAAATTGCTACTTGCTACAAATTAAGCTGAAGAAGATCTGCGTCTGACCATCCTAAAGATGTGAATTGAGCTTTCATGGTTGGATGATTTTATTTCAAGTCACTTCTTTTCATTACAGTTGCCCCAACTATGGACTTCATTTCAGAAGGGTTTAAGATGTGAGTGCCGGCAGTTTTGACACAAGTTATATGAATAAGTGTCATGGTTGGGGAGTTACCTCAGATGTGAGATCAGTGTCTGTGCCAATGGTAACTCCACCACACAAATAAACACCTGAGTGACATAAATATCCTAAAGGGATTACAGAAGGATAGGAGAGAAAATATACAGAAGTCCATGAAGACAAAAAGAATTCTTGAGAAACACTAGGTTCCCACATGAAGCACAACTTTTAAACTGTGATATTGTACTTTGATGCATATGTCTTTAATACATGTAGCTTGGAGATGATACACTGTTATTAGAGACTTATCATGCCTGATGTGCAATGCAGAGGCGTTTGCTTTGATGAATTGGAATTTGCTGTCATGAATCCAATGGCAGCAATGAGACACATCACTACCACTAGCATTCAGAGGCTTATAGCTATAATTACCCTATATTAATACATAGATATATACAGGACAGAAGCAAATCTTTATCTATTTGTGTCCTCCACCACAAAATTCTTATTTCCTTCAATGTTTTATACTGCCTGTGTGTTTCAAACTTAATCCTGCATATCAAAATAACACTTAGTCTTTATAGCTACATTAAGTGTTCATACCACTAAACGTATATATTATTCTAGACTTATTTCTGTGAGATTTATGCATACTGTATGAAGAGGAAGAGAGAGAGAAATAAGAGTTTCTTCCCTGCTTAAAGAGGATTTTAGCTATGCAAAATATCTGTGAACAGTAGAAAGAGAAAAAGGAAAACAGTAAATTGTAGGAGCTGAATTCTTTGTTATAAGATGCATATTTATTGGAGGGAAAAAAAAACCAAAGCAAAACAAAAAAAACCAAACCTGGAATCATTTTTAAATTGCACATATACAAGTTACAGCTGCTCTGACTATCCTGGATGTCATTCAGTTTTAAAACAGACAGCTTGGCTCTATTTATGCAATATTAGAACTGTCAGTGTCTTCCTTAGAAATAATGTAAACACAACTTGTGAAAAGGGTCCAGATATGGGTAGCTGCAAGAAGGTGTGCAAATTTCTAAAGTTTTTAAAGTTCTGTTTAAAATTCTAAGGGAAGGGAAAAAAAAAGCTCTCTTTGTTCATAATTCTAGAAGGTATAGAAGAAAAGTAAATATTACTAACATGCCTCTTTTTTATACACAGATGTGTAAATTACCGGGCAAATTATTACTATGATTGCCTTACTCTTTTTTTGTAGGTTTTCATGAAGATCAGAAGCAGGACAGGATCTGGCAAAGTCTGGCCATTCATGAGGATGTTATCCACACTTGGGCAAAATATATATGTAACATACAGACATATGATGTAGTCTAAGGACAGCCTGGAGACCTTGTTCAAGACCAGGCTTGCCTGCGGTGTAGCTTGAAAACTTGCAAGTACTGTCTTTGGTAGAGCAGTTTGGATGTTTTCCATGTCTGGGCATGCCTGGATAAGCAGCACACAAAGTACAAGACTTTCATGAACATAGGAGGAAAATAAAGTGTGAGCACACCACTGCTAAATTCTGTAGAGACCAAACTTTCTGAACAGTTGTAGAAGCATCCAGTAATCTAATACCTTTTTTTTTTTTAAAATTTGAAAGGATTCAGTAATAAAGTAGTGGTTAGACTATGTTCACTACAGGTGAATCTAGCTTAAAATCTATACTTAAATGTGCCAAAACCTAAAAAACTTCCTATCTAAGCTACCTTACCGCAAAGCACTTCTGAAAACTACTGCAATTATCAATTCATAAAGTATCTTACCACTTGATTTTTTTAGTAGTTTGATTTTTAAAAGTTATCTTCCTGTTTTAATATAAACAGAAAAAAAGCCTCACTCTGGCTTTATGTTTTGTTCTGGCTTTTGTTTGTTTGTTTGTTGTTTTTTTTTTTTTAAATGTTATTCTACTTAATATTAAATGTATGTTACTACCTGTGTATCTTGCTGGTGACATGCTATACCTGGTTCACTTTTTAATTTGTCTGAGCTTGTCTTATCATCAGAGATGTAGTCTGTTATTGATTAAATAATTCATTTAGCTGTTCCCAAGATGACATATCTGCTTATTGTCACAAGAAAGTTGATATACTATACTTTGTCTTACCAAGGTTGTACAACAGTCAGAAAGTAATGTGTAACTACAACATTTTTATAGATTTTACATATTATGTGCATTTCATTAACCATTACATCCAGCAAGAAATGTATATTTATTTTATAAAAATTGAAATTGTCACTAAAATAACTCACATTTATTGGTTGTGCTCAAAGTAGAGAGAAACAGGAAAAACTCACATGGTGAATTAGCTTATGTACCTTTTAAAAACCTCATCAGGTTTGCTAAACTCTCACATTTAACTCTTTCGGCACTGCTTTGGGAACGCACAGAGATTTCCTCCGGCCTTCTAAAGTTTCACTGCGAGCATATGGCATATTGTGTATAGCCATAGACACATACCAATTTTGCTTTTCTGGATTAACTTCTCACACATATTCAATGAGTTAAGAAGAGTTTATCCATTAATCCTGTGCTTTAAAACATAATCCTCTTTCAACTTTGACACTACATTGAAGTAGACATATTTTAAAGTGACAGTTTTAAGAAATACTATTACTTCTTCACCCTTCCCCTTCTCTTCTCAGAATCCTACCCAGAGCCTGGATAAACATATTGATTAAAGAAGTGATGATCCTCACCATTGTTTTTTCCAGCTACAGATCTCCAGCCAAGCCCCAACTTTATTGTCCATTTGTGGAACCCACACTCTCTTCAAGGACTGTTTCAGAAACAGGGTCCACAGGGGATTTGAAGATTTGGAGACGAGGGGAACAAGAAGGAAGAACATCAGACTGGGAGGTGTGCTGAGCATCCCACTGCCATCCTGCTGAAAATGCCATATAGAGCAGAGACATTAGCAAGTAATTATTGTAAAAGAATAGTAGCAACAGTGAACTTTTCATATTTGAAAGTTGTTCTTTCTTACATTCAGACCTGGTGCACTTCTTCATCTTGTCAGCTAAACTAAAGTATGAAAGCCTTGATTTCCTTGATTTTGATCCATTAAATTCATAGAAAAATAAAAGGAGTATTATAGGGATTATTCAAAGCCTCCAAAATTTTCCTAATTTTCAAGGCGTTTCCTTTTTTTAATGTAAATATATTTTATAGATGTTGAGTATTTTCTTTTTAGCAAAAAAACCACGGAATAAATTAGCAAATATGCTAACTAGCAAAACCATGTGAGTTAATCTCCAAGTGCAATGTGATATGTAGGTCCAGGAGTCTATAGCAATACCAAGTGATCAGCAAAATTGTGCTTAGACTGCAACAAAAATAAATAAAAATACTGAAAGTTAAAAAGTTTGGAAATACACTATCTCACTTTCTAGACAAAAATGTTCATTGTATTTTATCTATATATTAATCGTGTGTTAAAATTATTGATGTACCAAAAATTTGCCTTGTGATGTTCAGTGCTCTGTTACAACTCACAAAATCATGTTAATCTCTTTGCTTTCTAAAGGAGTTAAATCCGGAGATTTTTATTGGTTTTATGACTCAAATAAAAAATGCATACAGTGGATTTATAAAGATGTATGTTTATGGATGTCTATGTCTACTTGCATACTGCATATATAGTGTACCTAGTATGTATATTAACTAAACATGTAAATAAGAATTTTCAAGCAATAATAACCACCCAAGTTTCTGCATAATATGTCAGTATTTTCTCAAAACTTTTTAGTGTTATTTTCCTCACAAAATTTGAATGTTATTGATGCATATAATTCTGTAGAACCCTCCAATGAATTCAAATTACACATACAGATTTTCAATTTATGTTTGTCATTTTTATAAGACTTCATACACTTTGTTTCAGTAGAAACAATGATTCATATGTGAAGAAAAAAATTAAAAATACATTTTCATAAAAAGGGCACAAATTATTGATAAACACATCTATGTTTGCAGATTGGTTATTTCTCAGAGGTTATTTGGGGTCATAATTGTAAATCTCATTACCTTGCTTGAAGGAGAAGGTCTCTTTCATTATTACGGTGCTGAGGTCCACATCCCTGAAGCTAATTGCAAGGTATTGCTTCAGAGTTCTAATTGTTTGCCATCAAAATAGCTGTGTAAGCTTGATTAACAGTGTTCAGCAACATTCATAATAGTCCAAGCCTGGTCCTGCATAAAATAGAAACTGGGAAAAAATCAATAAGATTTAATAAGATCAGGAACAATCACTTACAATAGTACATCAATCACACAAAGTAATAGGTGCAGGATTTGATAGGGTCCTGAACTGCCCGAGAGATTCATAACCAGTACTCGTTAATGATTTGTTCATTTGCATTTTATCAATCCAGTTACAGCTGACAAGCAGAAGGAGCGGTAAGGAAATACGTTGACTTAAACTCATCAGAGTTTGCAATTAAAAAAATAACAGGTAACTTAATAGGAAAATCAGAGGTAGCTATAGATGTGCAGTGTGTATGTATATACATGTGTAGATGTACTCTTTTTTGCTGTGAGATTATAATAAATTACCACACAAGAGTGGCTATTACTATTCCCATAATCCCTCAGAAAGTCTGCTTGTGTCTGAGAAAAAGTACAACAAAATATAAATTTTTAAATTCTCCTCGGTTCTTCACAATGTTTCTCTCTCATTGCATTTCACATAGTGTAATGCCATCACAATATTTAATATGAAACATGCATATTGCCTTGTTTTCATACCCTTTTAAATAAATAAAGCCCTGGGCTTTGCCTTGGGCCAAACCCATATCAAACACAAAACCAATAATAATGAGATGGCTTTCTGGTGATTATTATTTAGCATTATATCCTATATCAGCAGATTTTATGTCTTTCTAAAGTAATTAAGTTTTGTTTACTATCCGAACATTTTTTAAAATTGTCATGAATAAACATCAGATCTCATTTATCCAGACTCTTGCCTGTTTGTAATGCATCAATCTTCTGTTTAAAATAAGAAGCCCAGAGCCAAGCCAAACTAAAATGCTACAAAAAACATGAGCTGCCTTGTGTGTGGATGAGTTATTTAGAGAGTGATCTTGTGAGACCATCTGCAGAGCATGTTTGTTTGCCTGTGTTTGTTGAGTCCATTTTGATGAGTGCCTCGTTATAAGCCAGATTACATACCTCCCTTTTCTGAGGAGCAGTTTGCTCTGTTAGATGTAGTAATTCTAATTTATATCCCAATTAACATGTTTCTCTAGTAGTTTGCCTTTCTATGTCCTTCCACCAGAATTGTTTTTTCCAGACAAAACCTTGAAATATGATTTTTGGGTCTCTTAAGAGTATCTCTTGACCCAAAACATGCATTGTTTATTTGTAGGATCCCCTTTGTTGCTCATTTTAGTCAGCTTCTACATTTTAAAAGGAGAGCAGCAAATTCAAAATCGATATATGCTCCTGTCATATCATCTTATACTATGACAGCATCTAATACCAGTACAAAGAGAAGGCTTCCTTAAGGCATGGTGGTTTAAAAAAAAGATTGCTACACGGTGGTATGATATGGCATGAATTGAATTTGGGTTTTCTGTGCTACATCAGGCCCTTTGGCCTCAAAGACTGTAATGGAGGACCTTCTCAGGTTAGATGACACTATGATTTTTGAGGTAAAAGGATGACTGAGCTTACAGGCTGATTGATGCTGTGATTTTAAGGTTGCACCACAACCATCACAGTCATATGTGTTTCGTGGAGAAAGAATTAGCAAGTTGGTCGCTTTGTCAGAAAATTGGCTCAATCTCTGACTGGATTTCAGAAATTACATTCTCTAAACTGCTATTCTGGGACATGTAAAAACTATCAGCTAGTATATTAATCATGGATTAGTCGTAATAACTATTAATTTTATAGTACTTTCAATTTTTTATAACTTTACAAATATATCCTGAAATGGATAATTAAATCCACGAGCTATATTAAAATCAGAGTAGTAATAAAAGAAGGAGAATGATTTGCAACAATAATTCTTGTGAAGAGAATATTCTTTTTTTCTGTTCCTGAGCTGGCCATGAATAATTTGTGATTTTTATGAATATGTTTGTTTCAGTAAATGGATATTTCATGGAGCAAAACTACAGCCTCTGAATTTGTTAGATTTTCTTGGATAAAAATATTAATTTGGCTATTAGATGTGTGTGATTCAACAGCTGTGCTATTCATTTCTCTGAGTAGGTCTGATAAAATAGTTCCCTTGTCAGCTGCTTCTCCAGTGTTCTCCATAAGTTGCTGCCCATGAGTCATAGATGTCCTGTAGCACCTTCTAAACTGCTAGAGTCGCCAACTAGAAGTAAGCCAGAGCTGATTTCCATTCAGGTTGAGTTTAGGTTGTAGACTCTAGCAAAAGCTAAACTGTGTCCCCTTCAACCATTACCTCAATGAGGACAGTAGCCTCAGAAATGGGAAACACAGATAACTGGAACAGTTGCCTTTTCAGTTTACTGGCAGATGTGAGTTAACCCCTTCAGTATCAAGCTATATTTTCTGTTCCTTGATTAAGCGTGTATTGTTATTTCAGGAAAAAACCCTTAATCCTTGACTGCTGTGCCTGCAATGCAGCCTGCAAACCTCTTTAAAGAAAAATAAGTTAGAAGAAAATTTCTTTCAATGCCTTGCCTCAGATTCCCCAGATCCATGAGAACAAGGCTAAATGTGTTTAATTTCTAATTGGTTGCTTGTTTTCAGATGTACAGGTGCGCAATGTAAGCTTTCTGCAAAGTGTAAGACAAATATGTGACACATGGAATGTGGATGGACTCCTGTCATCTGGATGTGGCTGGGGGCTGTGCCTTGTAGTAGGACTTCTATTTGTGGGAAACCCTGAGCCATTGAGTCTACTGCAGTACAGTCTGACAGCATCTCTCTGGCTCTGCGGCCCAGGTCAGATAGATCCTAGATTGTCCTTACCAGCAAGGCTGGACATGTAAGATCAGAGCAAGGAAGAAGCCTCTGTAATGGCCTGGGATGCAAGGAGAGTGAGGAGGAACCAAGACATATGTCAGGTGTAGGGGACTGGAGAGGTCTGCATGAGGCAGACACATCTACCATGCACAGGGATATGCAGTGACTGGTAAATCTCACAGTACTTATTATAGTGAAGAACGATCAGAAAACTTTGTAAATTGTGTTAGAAGTAAGCATAAAAGCAAGTTGCTAATTATCTGAGGTGTCTAATAAAAAGTGGTAGCTTGTGTTTCCTCTGAATTTTCTTTTTCCGTCCCAAAAGAGCTACATTATTTACCCCATGCTTGTGATGACTCATAGAATCTAAAAATACTATGTTGTAAAGCTTATGTTTTTGCTCAAAAAAATACACCAGAGCGCAGGTTTTAGAAGCAGTTTTCCTTGTCTCTTTCCAAAGTGTTATATTAAAAAGTGTTTTAATATTGCTGCTGCTGAACTTTTAGATGTGACATGATCACATTATTCTAGACTTTGTGAGTGTCTAAGTGTCTAACGGCACTATACTTCTCTTTCTTTGTAGAAAGAAGCAACTATAGAAAGCTCTCTCAATATTCTGATTGAATAAGAAGCAAAATACATGAACTGGGCATTCTTCCACAGGAGGAAAAAAAACATGAAGGAGAGATTGAATTCTAGGCAACAACTGCTGGTCTGTAAAGACACGTCACACTAGAATGATTTCCACCCCCAAAGGAGAGACAGAGAAAAAAGGATTCTAGCAGTATGGCACTGATTTGTGTATAATAAAGAAGCTCAAAAAAGTATTATGACCTGTGGCTGACAACTGGTCCATGCACTGGTTGTGATACCTGCAGGCTTGGCAAATGACGATCAGCGTTTACAATGGCTGCAAAGCAGGTTTGAAGATGAAGCTCAAAAAATACTCACACTTATGAGATTCTAAATGTCACACGCGCTGACATGCATCTTCTAGGACTAGTTTTGAAATGAAGAATTTAAAAGTAATGCAAAGTCTAAAGAGGGCATTTCAAATAACACTGATACTGACCAGAGCCTGAAATCTCTGTCTTTCAGTGAATTCCAGTTTGGAAGGCTTTATGTTTCATTTATAATATTTCTCATGCTTTTGCCCTAGAATATTTAAAATATAAGCTTAACTTTCTTCTTCTTCTTCTTCTTCTTCTTCTTCTTCTTCTTCTTCTTCTTCTTCTTCTTCTTCTTCTTCTTCTTCTTCTTCTTCTTCTTCTTCTTCTTCTTCTTTTCTTCTTCTTCTTCTTCTTTTCTTCTTTTCTTCTTTTCTTCTTCTTCTTCATTTCTTCTTCTTTTCTTCATTTTTCTTCTTCTTCTTTCCTCTTCTTTTTTCTTCTACTTCTTCTTTTTTTAAACTTGTCATCATGTTGTCATTTTTTGTCACGTATATTATTCCAGAAGGATTTGATGTCTGGAGTGATTGCATAAATCAACGCAACTATGTCACTACTTATAGGTTTGCAATGTGTTAACTCTCTTCATAATTTACATAATGTTTAAATAATATACCTTCTTTTTCCCTTATCCCTACATTAATATGATTAGAATCAGTGGAAGCGCTGTAATTTTCTTGTAAGGTGTGCTTTCCACCTACGCTTGCTTATTATAAGAAGTATCATTTCTGATACTAGCAGCCTCTGATCAGTTTAGCTGTCAAAAATTATTTTTTCCAGGAACAAAAATACTTTATAAAATAGATCATTGTTTCTACTTAATATTCCCGTTAAGGTAAACAAACAACAAAAAATTGTTGCTTTGTCTTATTTATTTCCATGCCTGCATCTAACTGTAAGTAGTAGTGGAATACATCTTCTGATATATTATGCAATTAAATTGATGGATGGTTAATTGAGTCAGCATGGCGTACCATATGTGTACTCCTGACCTGAATGTCACTGGTCAGATTAAGGCTTCACACATTTGGCCAAAAAACATATGCTGTTATTGAGAATGTGGCTCTAGATGGGATAAGGGGTTTAGTCCATGGAAAAAATCATCATAACTGGCTTTGCTCTTTGGTTGTTGGAGCCCTGGGTCCTTAACAGTCCAGCTGTAAAGGACTTTAAAAATAATGAAAGTTATTAATTAAAAGCTTACTGACATCACGGCCATTAACTTTGGCAGGCTCTTTCATTAATTTGTTTGATCTCTCTTATTACGTGACATATCCTCATTATAGTATTTGTGCCTTTGCACATCAAGCTTTAGATCTGATTGGGTTTTAATTTGTGTTTAGGGTTTTTTTTAATTCTAAACACCTTCTTTTTTAACAAAATAAAATGTTTTCCTTATTGGTAGGCATGATATATACGTAAGCAATAAAGTAGCAGAAGGAGGAGAGCTCATATATCTTTAATAACAGTGACACATAGACCTCAAAACACATACAGACTCTCACACAGAAACACACGTGTATGTATAGTTACATCACAATTGCAAATAACGGGGATTTTAAGAAGTGCCTTCCTGAAACATTTTTTTCACAATGATTAGTCCTCATTTTTGGCAGATTTAATATTTCTGTTTTATCTTATTTATCTAAATAATATTTAATGACATTCTATTTTTTGTCAGCTATTTTGCATATTTTTCTTCTAAACCAGCTATTATGGGAGCTATTTTAGCTTCACAAATGTTTTAAAGTAAATTATGTTATTTTACAAAATTATTGCAGTAGAACATACATCTGAGCAATAATGTTTTATCTTTGACATTGCTTTGATGACTCATCCATTTTGACAGGTAACTGTCTGCTTTAAAGCTATTTAGTTTGCATCAACACTGAGATAAAACGAGACTTGAACAATATGTACTATAGAAGCAAAAAATATACTGTCATTACATGTTTAGAAAAACAAAGATTTGTAATGGGAAAAAACAGCTAATAGAGAAACGTCTTTGATTCAGTCATTGTTTATTGTAGCAAACTTGTGTATCCTTTGTCCACTGACTTAACCTAGAAAAAGAATAGTACTGTCTCTGCTGCATAATTTGTTACTGCCACGTTGAGGAAGATTATGATAATGTACATATACCAAAATTGACAACAATGGAGGAGTCCTGTAATTGTGAACTAAATTCAAGGAGGCTGCTCTGAGCATAAGAACTAACAGTGTCTTCATTATGATTAGCTTACCTTTTCAAGTGTTCTGCTAGGAACCTCTATCACGTAAATTGAGGCAGGAACTTTATTATCATCACTATAGCAACTGCAGGGAATTTTATTTCAAAACAGTTGGCTACCTGAAAATTTTCTTGTGATGGAAAGAACAGCAGATGATATATACATTTTAATTCATTTTCATTTATTCCTGTTTTGAAAGGTTCCATAAATGAGTGTAAGGTTTCTTTTTGTGTTTGGTTTTTTTTTTTTTTAAGACAAGATGGTTAGTTCCATCTTAAATTATTTTTCTAATCCAGCTTTTTTTTACTAGAAGAAAATAATACTGGTGGGTTTTGGTTGTATCATTGTATGTAAAACTTTAATTATGCTAAGATACGGAATATTTCAAATTGGCCCATTTAATGCACAATTCTCTTCATTATTTAATTTTTGAGCTTATCTGTTACCTGACTTTTCTTTCGACTTTGATCTTAAATCACATAACCTCTCAGCAAGAATAGAGAAGTGGGTATTTTTTTTATTATTTTTTCCATGGTGTTATTATAGTCTGTGCCTGAAGAAAACGAATGACTACACAGATGAGTTTGTAGAGGATGTGAGTGAACTGTAGATGCACGTAGAAATTGAATGCAAATACAAAGTGTGTCTTTTTTTGTCCATAAAAGGACTGATCACATGTTCACAGCTGGAATTTTTATGCAGAACCCTATTATCCTAAAATTGCACAACCCCCCATTGCATTTCTGTAATTACAAAACTACCATCATACTGCAGACAGTAGTAATGCTTTAGAAATTGGCATAAGTCTTTTATTGCAACTATACAAATGAATTTCTTTTTATGCCTTTTTGCTCAGTGATATCCTGATTTTCTCTAAAATGAAGATAGCAAAAAACCAGTTTTTTGTAATATGTGTTTGTTTAAATGGACCGGGAGAAATGGAGAAATATTTTAGCTGCCTTGAAGCCCTTTTCCTCCACAAAATATAGTAGGAAGTGTAAAAATTCTTATTACTTATGCATTGGGGCTGGTGTTCCATTATGAAAGTGCTGTGGATCTCAAAGGTACCCCATATAACGCATTTCAGTCACTGCTTTAACCGGCGCCCATTTTTTATTGAAAAATACAGTATGAAGTTTCCTGCAATCTGCATTAATGAGGAGATCACATGATGGAGACTTCCTTAGCTCTCTTTGACATTTGCATCTTCCTTGTAGCCAAATGTCTCTAAACTCTTCCTAATAAAGAAGCATATTTTGTGCATTGGATTTCAGTGTGTTCTTCTTTCTACTGTGAAGTGGAAATATGTTCATCTGCTTTTACACACACAGGAGGGCATTTAAAGAGTTGCAGAAGATGCGAATGAAAGAACGAATGCAAAACAGGCAATGCAGTTGAATGTTTTGGATATTTTGCATGAGGGTCAGTTTCATCTGATACGGTTTTAGGAGTCTCACCAAGATACCTACCTGAAGAGTCAGGTTGTCCCAAGGTCCTTACATAATTCATGGGGAAAGGTTGTCCCTCCAGAACATAATCAGAATTGCTCTCTGGAAGTGCCTTTCTTCTTCAGTTGACTGCCTGGGAGTCTAGGTTCATTGCACTATTCCTTTACTAGCCTCACTTCAGTAAAAAACCATCAGGTCAAAATCTTTCCACTCACAAACCTCTCACAGTAGAAAGACATATTTTTCAGTTGCGATATGTTTGGGGGTTTTGTTGAGAAGGGTTGGGGGTGGTATTGAGGGTTTGGGAGGGATTTGTGTTTGGTTTTTTGTTTGGGTTTTTTTTATATCTACAAAACTTTAATCCTGAATGCATTGTTTTTAATGAGAGTTTTGCCAGTGACTCCCCCCAGGACAGTATCTCACCCTTGTACACAAATTAAGAGTCAACTAATGAATGTCTATGCCCTGGAAATATGAGTGGGACAAGTCTGGGTAACTATGTGAATGATCAGAGATTAAATTCTTTTTTGGTGTTATTTAAATAATTGACAAAAGGACATTAGGTATTAAAACCCATAAGAATACAAGTGACTGCATTGTGGAAGAAAGTGCTAGTGTTTTGAAAATCTATCTCCAGACATTGAATTAGCCATGGTAAAATATTGTTCATCCATTTTGCAGCTTAAAATATTTTTGAAGTTGAGATCTCAATTTATTAAGGCAAACGATTTGTACACTAATCCATTTGGTCCATCTCCAGTATTTTACTGAAGTTCCATCAGTGCCAGCCTCACTCTTACAAGGATTCAACATTCTGCTAGCGGGTATCCACTTGCAGCATTAGCACTTCTGCAATGTACAGGAAACTATGTACCTGTCAGGGTGCTGAGCGCAGCCGCAGGCTGCTCTTCACCCTCTCCAATGGCTTTGGCTGCCTTTTCTCAGGGTCATCTCTGATACAGCACATCTGCAGGACCTTGATCAGAGCTGCAGAAGGGGGCTCCCACCTCCCTTCACCTGACTATAGGTATTCAGGCCATCACCCTTGGTCCTCACTACAGCCTGTCTTTGTACCTCTTGACCCTGACCTACTGGCCTGACTTTCTGGCTTGACTCCAGACCTGGACCGTCACTAGGGACTTAACAGTGATCCCTGGCCTGAGGCTTATCCTGGTCCCCATCACCAATCCTGCCATGCACTGGGCACAGTGGGATGGCAACCCATCAGTGTCGCAATGACCGGCCAGGCTGACCGTCACCCATGGACTCTGGCTCAAGTCGCCTTGCAGAGCAGCTGCCTCCCTCTGCTCCTTGGTAGTACAACTGTCAAGGGCAATAGTAAGAGACAGGAAAGCAATGATCCAACAGGAGCTGTTCAAGAACTTCTTTGGTTCATTTCATTCTCGGTGCCTGCTTTGATTATCTTGCACCTGGAAAGATTTTCCTATCTAGAATGTCAGGCTTTGGTCAAGACATAAGAGACAGTATGCATGTCCCAGCTTAGCTAACAATATGTTGATTGTCAAGAACATAGAAGAGCTAATTGAAATCCCTTTTTTGTTGGATACAGGGCAGTGACATGAACTCGAGTTGCTCTACAGGCCCTTTATGTCATATACTCCTTTATGAGAAAGTGTTCTGCTTGGCATAGTAGTCACTCGACAACCAAAGGATTAAGGTGCTTGTTTGTGATTTTGATTTAGGAATTCCAGCTTTGAATTCTGTTGTAATGAAAGTTTGTGGAAAATGGAACACCTCCGAAAGAAGAACTCAGGGCAAATGCAGTCAACCTCAAGGACTGCAGTATTGACCTGGGGTGCTGGGACCTGGAAAGTGACTGCTTGAACCTCATTTCTTAGAGATAAATTAAAGAAACAGCACACAACTCGTTATCTGAGGAAAGCTGAATGGTTTATTCTCAATGGTTTGTCCTCAAACTCTCTTTATGAGGAAGAGAGAGATGTGTTGCAGTGAAGAATGGAAAATTTAAAATTTTTTATTTGGAAATCCCAGCTCTTTCTTGTCTGTTCAAAGGGGTATCTTCTTCATATTCTGATGCACTAATGGTACCAGCTCAAACTTAACAAAAAATCATAGTATGATTTTCATGTCTGATCTCTCTTCTTGAGCATCAGATGCAAACTTTGTCATGAGAAGTTGCTTTTCAACATTTCTAGTTCTCTGGCATTTTCAAACTCTCGAAATGTTGGAAATGATAAGTCATGCGTAATACATTAGGTGAAAATTCTATAAATGTTTTTGCTTTTAATTCATCTAGGAATCAAATGAATCTCATTTTTCTCATTGAGTATATTTTTAGTCCTTGTAAAACAATCATTAAAACATTTGAAATAATAGAAGTAGAATAAGAAAGCATATCAAATATGTAGTTTTAATAATAGATTGCGTTGTTAAGTCAGAAAGAATTAAGTAATTGTAGACAGTAAATATTTTAATGCATGTTCTCCTCGTGGTTTGTTAATTCAGTTACTTACATTAGAATAGTTGCATAAGAAAACCAACATTTTTGCTAAATCACTTATTATAGAAAGCAGTTTTTTAAATGTTTATGCATTTAGGTTACATATGAATGAACGATATTGTGTTTATATCTAATTTAAGAAACATGTTTCCAAGGAGTTAAGAATGTGTCTAGGACAGAAGAGAAGGGGAGGTATCTCACTTTGTTAGAAGAAGAAAGGGGCAAGGTTCCTCTAAGGTCATCTATTGAGGGTTTGAGTTTTGAACAGACGAACATCCCTGAATCAGGAGCTTGACCAGGAGAGGCCCATGGGATTGACTGAAAACTCATCCATCTGTTCAGTTGAGAACAGGGAGGAAGAAGGGAATGGGAATTTATAGACAGGTCTTTTTAGTCAAGGGCTTTTTTGAGGGTAAAATACAGATTTAAAAAAGAGTTTCCATTTGAAGTATTGGACATAAAAATATGCTTACAATTATAGGGTACCTTTTTCAAAAACTTTATAACTCCCTATGAGCATAAGTTCCATTAACTCTGGAAGAGATTTAGATGCTTTTGAAAACCTAAGTTACATACCTAAGTAACAACTATTTTTAAAAAGGTTACCAATACTCTGTCCTCAGTGACTAAATAACTAATAACTAAATAATAATAATAATAATAATGGGGGAAAAGCTATGGCTAGACATGAACACTGTCCAGAGCAAAAGATATCGCTTTTAATTCAACACACAAGTCAGAAAGAATAGAATTAAGTTGTCTTTTAAATATATATATAACACTTCATGCTTGGAATAACTCACCCAGTTTTCTTCAAGGAAGTCCCTGCAGAGAGATGCCGTTATACCTCTTGAGGCACGATAGGAAAAATTTCCCAAAGAAATAAAGTCCTCAGTATGTTGCTTGAAGCCACTGCCACTTCATCATTTAACTGGAGATCTCAGTGCTACCTCTCCTGACCTTGGTGAAAACACCAGTGTAGCACAACCATCACCAGAAAAAAAAAAAAAAGAACCTCCTACCTCCCTGTGACTTCATGAATGTAGGAGGAAGCAGAGAGTTGAGAGAGGATTACTGATGCAGTGCCATTCCAGGGCACCCCTCTCCCTCCCCTCTGCTAAAGGCAATTGCCAGCTCCTGGGGTGGAGAGTCATCTCCTTTCCCTAAGAACTGCAAAGAGCCAACATTCTCTGTACCCTCATTGCACCCACTAAATATTATATGTATGTGGTGTTTTGGCAGCTGGATGGGGACAGAGGACATCTATGTGTCACCTTCAAGACCTACTTCTCCTTCATTTGCAGTAAAATGGGGAAATACACACTTAAAGAGAACATTTTTTCCCTCCTTCCTAGAGAGAGAGTATAGATCAATGGCAAGTAATAGAGACCAGCACTTTTACAGGATTCAACCTCAGGAACAGTTGTCTGCTCTTTACTGTACTTTGGTTTGGCTGATTTTTATGCAGTAGTACAGAAGAGACTTTTCAATATTCAAATGGATGCCAAGCACAGTAGTATAGTGCATTAACCTTTCCCTTTGAGATATTTTAGTTCAATTGGTGGCAGAGAAAACCACAAACTGTGGCACAACTGTCAGTCTCATAAACGATTTGTGACTGTGTAAATGCAGACACCACAGCTGTCATGTAATCTGCACACAGACTATACTGGGAATGTAACTCAGACCCTTCCACTCCAAGAACATGGGCCTTTTCCATTTGTACTCTTCCATTAGCTGTTGAAATGGCTTAAAACTAGAACAATTTATCCTTTCCCTTTTGAACTTCAGCAAAATAAGACACAGCTCTGAACCAGCTTTCATTTACAAACCAAAATTCTCCCAATGTGATTTTCTAAAGCAAACATTTAAATCCAGTGATATCTAAATAGCTGTCAACAGTATTACAGAGAGCTGTACAAAACTTTAGAAGTAAAGCTCAGAAACAGATACATTTTCCTGGTTTCAAGTGTCATTGAAAACCACAGATTCATGAACCTGGATTGAATATAACATCTAATTTATGGGTTTGGGTAGAAACCGCCTAAAAGCTGCAAATGCCTTGGAGCTTTTATTGTAAAAGACCCAAAATTGCAATTCTGGCTAAGATTTGCTTTTTGAGGGGGTTCCTTTGAACCAAAATGTCACAAAGCAGTGCTAGGGAGAAATGAAATGGTGTAAACCGAAGGTAGCAAGGCATGCACCAGCATTTTGGAATCAAAACAAGGCATAAATCTCTCATGCACTTCCTTTGCAGGCCCAAGACAGAGGACAGTCACAAAGCCCACCGGGTATATACCTCTATCTAATTGAAAACAAGTTGGCTACTTACTCTCCTCTCTGTTTAAGAGAGTTCTAAGGATCAAAGGGAATTTTACAGGCCACAGGGGTCAGAAACATAAACAAGTATGAAAGAAATTTGCAAATCCGCTATTATTTCCTTATGAAAGGTAGCAATGCTGACTCCACTTACTTCTGAGTAACAGATTAATTATTCCTATGTAGAAGAAATGCAACATTTTTCTGAAACTTAATATGCAGCTATTTTAAAATATTACAGGAAACAATATTGTTCTCAGCTGTTGCATTTGAACATAACAGCTGTGCTGAATATAATTTGTACTTTCTTTATTTGTTTATATTCAGGGACAGTTTGCAATTCTTTCCACTGACCCACACCACCCCAATTCATTGAACATATAGGTCTTCCTGCAATCGTACAGCAAAGACTAAAACAGAGATGTAGTTTTTAGTTGTTGCTTCCAAAATCTAGACTGCCAGTAACTTAATGAACCCTCTGGAGATATGCTCCCATGTGGAGCACGTTGTGCTTGTGCCTGAGAAGGTTTAAATTAGTTATTTCTTGGAATACCCTGTGATGAAGGCACTGCTACCAACTGCTTTTCTTGTCACTAACTCGTCAGGCCAATAAACCAATTAGTTGTTGCTATAGTAAGGGTCATTTCTTATTATTTTAAAATCTTGGTAGGGATACACAGCACCTCACGTATTTGCAGAGCCAGCATTTTCAGTTCATTATGATTGCATATGAATGTGTTTCTTCACAAAAGCAGTTTTGTTGTCAAAAAGGACTTGTTACGTTGTTGGTTTATGAAGTGCTAGCATAGTATGGGCGTGTGGGGTGGGACGGAAAAGAGCAGGAGGTTGTATGCTTCTTGAGATATTTCAACCATTCATTTTTTATGAATGCTTTTGAAAAATATTTGGTCCTCAATTAGAAGTAGCCACATGCTGCTCCTAAATCACTTTTGGCAAGAAATACCAGTATGCACCAGAACTAGAGCTCGCATCCTTTGGAGGTTTAAGATTTGTCCTTTGAAGCTTTTATCTGTAGGGAAATCACTTTACGCCTGAAAATTTAATATCCTTGAGAACTTAGTTTGTGTCTTTTGGTTTGTATGAATGTCCATGTACTTGTGGCTTTGGGAGGAGGCACCAGAACCTTGTTTTGCCAAATTTGATCTCACAATGTGCCATGTCCTTTGGGAAGAGCTGAACACACCTTTGAATATGTTCTCATTAGAAATTTGGAAGAATTGGCTCCAGAAATTATCTCATACAGAAAAAGTAATTAACTCACATGTTAATTGCCATGGAACCATGGCACAGCACCTACCACTGGGGTAATGAGTCTGACAGATGCAGTTGGCAAAGGAAGGCAGGTGACTCATAGTGTAGTGTTGTGATTTAACCCTGGGGGGCAGCTCAGCCCCATGCAGCAGCTCACTCACTCCCCTCTAGTGGGATGGGGGAGAGAATTGGAAGGGTAAAGGTGAAAAATAAGTGTGGTCTGAGATAAAGAGAGTTTAATAAGTAAAGCAAAAGCTGCATGTGCAAGCAAAGCAAAATAAGAAATTAATTCACTACTTGCCAGATGTTTAGCCATTTCCAGGAAAGCAGGACTCCATCGGATGTAATGGTTACTTAGAAAGACAGATGCCATCTCTCCAAATGCACCTCTCTTCATCCGTCTTCCCTTTTATTGCTGAGAATGGTGTCGTATGGTATGGGATAACCCTTTGATCAGTTGGGGTTGGCTGTCCCCACTGTGCCCCTGCCCAAATTCTTGTGCACCACAGCCCACTTCCTGAGAAGCAGAAAAGGCCTTGACACTGTATAAGCACTGTTCAGCAATAACTGACACATTCATATGCTATCCACATTGTTTTGGTCACAAATCCATACAAGCTACTATGAAGAAAATTAACGATCACAGCCAAAAGCAGTAAATATATTCAGGCTTCCAGAAGTGCCATCACCAGCAAAATAGTTGGACATTGCATTTATCTGTTGGGCATTGGGCATTTGTCATGTGATCCAGGTAAGACATAATAATTAGAGTTAGCATTGAGACCTTACACTAAAATTAAGCCAGGGTCACATCTTGGATTATTTGACTAGCTGACAAGTATGGCAGTTGTGAAGAGCTTTCTTTACTGTAGAGGACCTGTCCTGACATTTGGGACGTAGAAATATATTTTTCATCAGGACAAGCATAAAAGCAAGTCCCTGCTCTGGTTAGGGTTGACCTTCACAACCATAATTTCCTTAGGCATGCTCTGGAGTCCTGAAAAGATAATAAACACAGTAGACAAGATGGGCATGAAAATGAGTCTTCTTCCTTTTGTGCTTCTCACACAAAGTAATTCACAAAAAATACCAACACTAAAAGCATACTTCAATTCTTCTACCTAGGGAGAATACCCTGGATATTGGAACCTAAAAAGTTTTCATGTGAAACTTTTTCTTGATACACAGCCTCATAAAGTGCTGCAGCAGGATCCAAATGTAAGAGTACCTTGCCTCTTCCTTGTAAATGAATGGAAAAGACATGGGGAAATCCTGACTTTTCCTATCCCTTTGTTGTAGTTTGTCTGTCTTTCATTTTATATGTTTGAATGTTTAGTTCCACTGAAGCTCCCAGTCCTTTAGTTCCATAAGAAATTTGATATTAGTCTTGTTGGAACTCCTAAATTTCCAAAAATTTTGGAACCCAGTATTTCTGTTTTTAAAAGCATAACAAAGTTACCGTTACTGAAGGAACTGGAAAAGCCATTAAATTAAAGGTAAGCTACCAGCCACAAAATTACAAAAGAGAAAGAAGGGAAGAAAACTTAACCTTTTTTTCTAAGATTTCTAACCACCTTAGTCAGAAAAGATCCCTAATAGGGAATTCATCTGCAGGAAACATAGAAGACAAGTTAGGGAGAGACTGGCATAGTGGTTCTTCCACCGCTGCCAGAATTGAAGGTTTTGGCTGCTGCTTTGTGTCTGAATCAAAACCATTTTGGTGCATTTCTGGGGTCCTTCCTAGAACAGACTTCTGAGGCTCTAGAGAGTTACTTTTGAGGACAGTTCCACTTCCCTCATGAGGCTAAGGAAGATCAAAGTATCAGGCCTATAGCATACAAAGTGCTATTTCCCACTAGGGTCAGAGGTGGACACCAACGTCTTCAGACTGGGGAATTGTCATGGTACAGAAGTAAAGGATATAGCAAACTGGCAGGTTTGAACAACAGACTCCATAGCTAGTTCAAGGTTATTAATTCTCAGCTCCTTGCATCTCTGGAGCCATGGTGGAAAGGATCACTCCAAACTTTAGTAATATTATTTCCAAGAGTAGTAAACACCATTTCCTTTTGCATGTGCAGTTGAAGAAGGGAGACTAAAAAGCTCTCTGCAGCTATGAAACTAAGACCCTAGGCAACTGGTGGTCTGAGGAAAGGCTGTTATGTTTACTCTGATGACTCTTTTTCACTGACTCTCTGGAGGGACATCAAACCAGCTGCACAGAGTCCCACCATGGTATAAGAGGGGATAGACAGAGAGCAGGAAGGAAATGTGTTGCTATGCAAACAGTACCACCTCTTTCGAAGTAGAGAATTAATCCTGAATACATTCAGGACACAAGACCTGAAAGGCAGGCTTAGTGGGAGGTAATCTGCTCAATGCCCTTTCCTTTTGCATGGCTAGAAATAGCTACAGGATCTGCCTCAGTTTATCTGTCTTTATTTTTTTCATATCTACTTTTTAATAATATCTTGCATTTTATAGTGCCTTTCATCCTAATGATTTCTAAAATGTTGTACAAATTTAACAAACTGATATGTAAACTGTATACTTTGATTATTCATCCACCTCTGCAATGCAATCTGCACAGCAGTTCTTTAAGAATGAAAATACAATGGTCATGACTGGCAGCTGTTCTTGCCTTTATGTAAGTGGTGACGTCTTAACAGCTGCTTCGGAAAATGTTCCTTTGCAAGGTACAATACACTGAGTTGTATGTCCCTGGGAAATTGTGAATTTGAGGCAAACACTGTGAAAAACGTATGTCCACATGTAATTAAAGCAAAGGGCTAAGGAATTGTCAGCTCCAGCTCTGAAGCGTTTTCATTCTGCAGAAGTACATAGGCTAATAATCTTGGGCCTAATCTTGACCATGTTCAAATGTGCAGAGCTTTCATAGAATCCCAAAGGAATTCTCATGGAAAAAGCAGCAGTTCACTGAATAAGTGACTTCATTCTACTTTTTTTTGTGGTGTTACAGATAGGAGTATCTCCTACCAGTCCTCTTGAGGGGCAGGCTCATAAATACTGAGGAAACTGAATGGCTTGGCTGCCCGCTGAATGGAAATACACAGACATATCAGCCACAAAAACAAGTGATCATCAAGGGGAAAAAAAAATAAGACCCTCTTCCATGGACAACTAGGAGTGGGAAAGCACTTTAAAAAGCACCTTCTCATTCTCTCGTATTTCTGTGAAGCTCTAAGCCTCTGCAACCCTGCTCTCAATGTTTCCTTTTAAGGTCACTTCATGGGTGTTTTTGTACAGCTAGGTACAAAAATCTCTCTGATCTCTGCATGAAGGAGGGGAGGCTTCAGAAGTGACAGAGGGCAAGAAGCTCAGTACACAACCCTCTATGTTCCTTTGAAAGGACAATGCTGAAGCCAGAAAAGTTCTACCCTATCTCAGGATCACAGACAGGGTCAGCACAATTTTCCTGCTGCAACTTAACATGCCTGTTTTTGAAAATTTTGGCCCACAGAAGACATTTAGCTGAATTAATCTACCTTTGGTCACATCATCTCCTGTTTGGGTAACCAATTACAAATGTGGAAGACGTGGAAGTGGTAACACCACTTGGACAGTAGAGGAATCTTGGCAGATCAGCAGGCTATCACTGAGGCAGCTGGCAGCCTGTCTAACATACCTATAATTCAAAATTTTGAAGTTCCTATGGTATGGATGTGAAGGGAGATTGCAAGCCCTATGAATTTCTTGCTTTGCTGTTGTCATATGGGTGGATGATGACACCAAATATTTGGTCTGGAACTGAGTGTGCTGCATATTTATGCATTCAGAAACCTGAGCCAGACTCGAATGCTCAAATCATTTATGAATTTTTAGTAGTCTTCCTACTGTAAATGTTTAAAGCTGTAGCTTAGTAATAAGATATTTGATAGTAGCGCTCAAAAAGACACCACTTGAGAGTTATTAAAAAACATCTACAGAGCTTAAATATTTTTAAGGAAAATAAAGTGATGCGGCCATCTTTCTTCCCCCACTGAATAAACACCACAGAAGCAGCTAAATAGAGATGTAAACCAAATAGTTGAAAAGTCAGTTTCCAACTTGCATAAAACCGAAGGAGATAAAATATGTTCCAATTATGTTTCAGTACCAAATAAAGCATATTTTGCATTAGGACATTTTGTGTGTGTGTGTGTCCATATACATATTAAAGTACTCGTGTGTGTATTGACATATGCATACATCTATATACACACACATATCATATAAAAGCAACCAAAAAAAAAAGCTTGTTGGAGGCTTATATTATGCTGACTGTTTTACCTGTGGTCATAATCTGCATCATTGTACCAGACATTGTTTTAATTAAAAAAAAAAAAGTGATGAAGCCACTAAAAGAACTAATTTATTATTTGTATAAAGTATTTATAATAATTGATTGTGTGCCATGGATTTGTGTAAACTTGTAATATGAAGGAAACCATCAAGAACACAATATTTATTTTCCTTGTCTAATGTGCCATAGTGTTTCCAAGATTGCAATGCTGCAAATAAGAGTAATGTCTGATGGGGCACATTGAACAGTTCCCCAGAGACCCTGAAAGGACAGCATATGATAACTTTCAGGGCTCCATTTGTAACAGCAAGATTTCCTTTAATGTTTGCATGTTTCTAATATGAGCTATGTAAAAACGGTATGGAACTCTGTGGAGAGAAGTATTTTTTTCCTATTGCATTAATTTTAATTGGCTTTTGTTTTTCTTCACTGCTATAGTACTTGCTTTCCTCCAGAAAGATGCATAAATGCTTAACCTAGAATAATTATGCATATACATTCTTATTCCATTAATAATTTGTGTTCTAATTATATTTATCATTTGGTCCACTGTATATTTGTGTGACTAAGAGCAATTTAGAAGTGTTTCATTTTCACAGGTTGCTACTATTTTTCTATAGATAAATTAGGAAAGCTTGGGAAATTGCATACTGAAAATTGAAATGAGGACTATACAATCCATTCTGAGACTTGCCTTTTGGTGTTTACCTCAAAGCATGCTTCTGCGTGTGTGCTTGATTTACATTTAGCAATATCTAAGTGCAAATAGTAATCATACACCAAAGTAAACTGGACTATATGCAATTGCTTCCTCTGTTTCTTCAATTGCAGTTGCAATCCCATAGATTCCAATCTTGACAGGTAGCATAATTAGAAAATTCTCTTTGTCTTATTAAATGTGACTCTTCTCAATAGAATTCACTTCATTGCAGGCAAAGAACAGAAAATATACTTCAAATCTAAAATGGGAAATCAAGGGGGACTGTTTTATTTTTATCTGTCTTTGTGCAAGCGACATTATTATCAAAGGATATTGTAATGCTGAAAATGTACTTTTGGGATTTAAATCACGTATTAGCCTGGAAAGCAAAAAGTGCTGTAGGGCCCATGCAATATATTTTCTCATTAATCTGATTGAAAGATTATCCTTCCTATAGCTATGAAAAGTCTAATACCCATATATCCATCTTTCCTGCTAGTAAAATTCAGCTTTGTGCGTAGTCATTGTCTCTTGTGTCTGAGGTCCTACACTCTTCTTCATTTTTCTGTATAAGCCTATCTGTATTAAAATAAATTCAGAACAGGCCGCCATTTCATGCACACATTTTGATTATTTCATAAGCTGCTGAGGAAAATGGAAGTATCAGCAAGTCATGCAGTTTTCTAGTAATGTAATGCTGTCATTACCTCAGTGGTCATGTGAAAAAGTTTAGCTATAATATCTTTGACAAATGTTCAGTGAGTCAAAACAGTGCATTTAAATGAAATGCAGATATGAATGAGCCATTATTACAATCACAACTCCAGCTTAGAAATTATTAAATATGAATATATACACTTTCACAGTAACCTGACATTTGTAATACATAACTAGCTGTGCATTTCTCACCCCCCTCCTCCCGTTTTCCTCCCCATCATCCCCCGGATTGAGAATAGAGGAAGTCATTTTGATCAGAGGCTGCACACAGTAATTGAAGACACTCCTGATGATTTCATGCAATCAGAGTGGCACATTATTTGTGATGAAAATTAAGTAAGGAAGGAAAGCAGATTTATAGGTTGTCTTGCTTATGGTCAACTGCCTTTACAAAAGATTAGCAATTCTATTCTAACCACCCTAGCTGCATATATACTTTTCCACATCGTAGATTTACTGAAATTTTCATATAACCTTAGTCATAACTTGCAGTACCTCATGATTTTAAGCTTTTAATGAAACTACAGAAGATGTCTTAAACTGAATGATTTCTATTCTGAGCTCTTTGAGTGCTGATAGCATGAACAGTATAGATGGCTCTAGCCATAACTGTCACAGAGATAATATTCTTTTATGCCTCAAGACACTAAGATGGTGCTGTAGATAACCAAAAGGAATAAGCTGCCACCATCACTAATCTGCAGCTTTGAAACACTATAGCTTTTGCATGGTTAAGAGAAGGTAAAATTACCTAGAAGTGTAATATAGGAGACATTTTTAAGTGAACATAGAAGGGAGAACTAAAGGTTTTCATATTTTGTAATCTATATCCACTCTGGATCAAATCAACTATATCCCCCTTTTTGTGTGTTTATGGATAACAATTGAAAATACAAAAGAAGCTGAAGCCTTTGAATCCTCCTAGGATACTTTACACTAATATAGTGAAATTGAAATATGGGGAATAGTTAGCCTTATTGTTCCCTTCAGAGTTTAACTTTCAAGATATTTCATATAGGCTTTTGGTTGGTTTTATAATACATGTAACAGATTTTGTCCACAATAATATCTGCTTTGTGCCAGAGGAGTATAATTTCTGTTGATTATTTTTCAATATGTAAAAGCAAATGCTACTAAAACTTTAATAAGAGACCGAACTTTATTTACATTTGTCATAGTTAAGCTTGCCAAATTAAAAATAAAATTGTAGAGGAACATGGAGTAATGCAAAAAGTAAAACTTCTACAAAGTCTGTTCCACTTTAAGGTACCATTACCTAGAAATAGCCTTGTTTATTTCAATTCTTTAGAAGTATTTCTGAACAAATTAAGGTTTTACCATTCATATAGCATATAATTATTATTTGTTGTCTATAATGTCTCATGTGTACTACCATTAAAATTTGATTTATGATAAATAAATAAATAAAGCCCAAGGAACCTGCATCTTTTTTACCACCTAGATTTTTTTCCACACACAGTTTAGAAAACCCTGATCAAAAATCCTATTGTTGTGAGAATACAGTCTGACATGAAAGTGTCAGGGAAGCAGTGAAGGAAAAATGATGAACTAAACATCAGCAGAGTTGGACCTATGACAAAAAACATTTTCTGGGTGTGTTTTTTAGAAACTGGAGTAAGCTTTTCAGAGAAAAGAGAAATTTCTCTTGAAGATATCAAGCAATATGCACATTTTTTTAATTGAACACATGAACTATCAATAATAATCTGCTAATTTGTGTTCCAAAATACAATCATTGTTGGGACAAAAATACAAAGCATGCAGGAAGCTATTAAATGCACAGCAGTACTTGAAATCGAACCACAGTGACTTGTTATGGCATGCTGACATTATTGGTTCTTGTATATAGTTACATAATGATCTCTGAAGCCAGATTTTAAAAGAGGGCTGTAAAGCGGATAAGGGACATCAAAATCTGGCTTCACCATCAACTTTCTAAACTTCATGCTAAGCGGTACTTACAATTCTTCTGTGTAAACAACTGCATGCAGTTGAAAGTAGAACAAAAATACATTTTTTTCCCACTGCAAGAGGTATGTTGTGTAATAAAGAGTTAAAAACTCTACTTCTAATTAAAAATGGGATTGTAATCTCTCATCTTGCCTGAATTCAGTTAATGCAGATGCCCCCCACCCTCAATTCAACTTGACTTCTGGTAGCTCTACAGCCTGTCATTGCTGCTTTTATGGCAAAACCAGGTCTTCAGTTAGTAGGTGATCAGGAAACCACGGATATTTTGATCAAGAAAAATCCCAAGTACTGAGAAGAAACACTGAGTCAGAAACAGGAATTCACCTAATTCTGTGACTCCACCCATTAGCCTGTTATAAATTGTCTTAATATTAATTCCAAAATTATTTTGAAGGAGCTGCCCAGCAACAAGGCATATTATTCCTGTGCACACAAGGTATATTACTCATATGCATAGCACTGCCATTTACATATATGAAATGCCATTTTTGGCCCCAGTAGTAGGTGAAGGAAAAGGATTTTTACTTACTATTGTGCTGCTGCTGTTCACATGGCCCATCTGAGTCTCACTGTCAGAAGAGCTTACAAATGGTCTGAAAGAAAGAACTGTGCAGGTTTATCCCTATCTAGCTATACCTATTTACAAATTGTAGAAGAGGAGTTATTTAAAATACTTTGTCTGGAAAGTTAATATAGGGTCATCTCACAAATTAATTACCTTTTGTTTTCATTTGTATTCATCACAAAACACCTGGTTTTGATTACTGTACATATTCAGTCCTTAAATTAAGGTACTCTAATGTTAATGATAGAATATGATACGAGTACCTAGAAGATGTTTATTATATACTAGCACAAAAATGCACAAAAACACAGAAAGTGAACCTTGTGTTTGTCATTAATGTGGCTCTGTGCAGAGCTCTGCACTGTACTTTCTCTCCCCTTTCCAAACCAGACAAAAGGTAATTTATTCCTTCTTTGAGTATGAATACTGTACAATAGATGAATAGTCTATGCTAGCAAGCTTTCAAAGCTGATGTTGCTGAATAAGAATCATATACTTCTCTGAGATGTGTTTTTGTCCTGAAAGGTGTAAAAAATGCACCTCTTCCATTTTCCAAAGGGTTTGAACCAAGCCAGACACTTTTTTTTTTCCTGGCTATTGCTCAATTGGCCTTGTGTCTGTGCTGCAGCCAGACACATTGTGTATCTGGATATGCAAACCTTTGTGTTTAGAAAGCAAGGCAAAACTGCATATTGAAACAGAATTGCCACAGCAAATTCTAATAGTGCACTTTCTCTGAAAGCATCTGCTGACGCAGTCCTAAATCTGATGCATCTGCTTTACACATTGCCATTTGGGTTATTACAAATAAAGGCAATGGAAGTGATGAACAGAGAATTTGGCTTCATGTGGACTAAAACAAAATCAAGACGTGTTAGTGCAAGAAATACATGGACAAGTTGGTCTGAGTGAAGTGGTGGCCTACCAAAGCAACCAGCAGCTGGGCAGAATGAGAACTGGGTTGGTTCAGCCTTACAAAGAGAAGACAACTTACTGCTGTCTATGACTTCCTAATAGGAGGGTTTAGAGAAGATATCTTCTCTACACTAAACCCAGATGACCTCTAGCTTTCCCCATCCATCTTAAAAGATTCTGTGATATAATTATTTTGAAGTTTAGGTCAGTTAAGTCAGCTATTCAACTTCGGACTTAGGCAAATGCCCCCAAAACTGGTATTTTCTGCCTAGTTTGGAGAAGAAAAAGAGGATGACACACCCGAGCACCATTGATCCTACAGAACAGTGTCCAGGAGTTCCTTAGAGTGCATAAAATAAAAATTAAAAAACCCCTAGTACTCATGCATAAAATTCAAACTTGAAATGCGTGGTTAAGTACCAGAGCTAACTGCTTAAGATATTATATTCATAATTTCACTTTCATGAAGATTCTCGAGGTGTCAGATGATACTTCCCAACCATTATTACTAGGCTAAAAGGAACGGCATGTAAAGTTGAAAATATCTTTGCAACATTATGAGTGCTATTTGAAATTTCCAAATTACTTTCACCATATAATTTTAGCAGCATACTGGAATTAGTACAGTACTAGTAATATACATATTGGAGAAGAAAGTACTGCATAGATGAGTTTATATCAGTACTTGCATTTTATCAAGCATTATAGTCTGCTATTCTATGAGTAGTAAAGCAATGATAAATCATGTGGTAAATATAATGTTATGAAAAATATGACTGCACAGCTCATCAGTTATATGCCATTTTGCTTTTTTAAAACTTACAATGCTACACAGTATAGAATATAGACATTATAGCTGAATTTTTTAAAAGGGCAGATTAATTTATGACCAATAACAACATCTCTAGTTATATTGCAAAAATAAGGTTTATCAGATCTTGTGCTTCTGGACATACACTGATCATTGAAAAGGTCAGGATATAATTTTTATGCACACACACAACTTTTTTCTTTAGATGAAGTTTTTGTTGTTGCTGCTCTTTGCTTTATGTTTTGTGGAAGCTGGAGAAATTAATCAGTAAAACAAGCAGTCTACTGCATCTGATAAGACTGTAATGAGTCTAGAACTTCCTTAATGATTCTAGAACATAGTTTCTTTAATCAAAAGGAGTACATGACCATATCATGTTACTAGTCACTGCAACTGTCTAGTTATTTTTTTCTTCATGTGGAGGCTGGTAATGCTTCTAAATGAAAAATAATGCTATTTTCCCCTCATGCTTTGGGGAAATGAAATATTAGTAAGGGTACTATAAATCAAATGTTCCAATATTGCAGAAGTATCACATTGAAATAGGTTACCAGTTACAAACCAAGGACTTCTGTTGTTACTGTTGTTTTGATTTCCATTCCAGACAGGTGTTGATCAGACATATCTAGACAGACCTTATGATGCAATAGTGTGTAAAACATATGAATAAATCTTGCCTTCTATAGATATAAAACTCTGCCTTATTTACTGCAAGAACTGAGAAGAAGAATGGTCAAACTGGAAAAGAAAAAGTGGTCTCAGTGATAAGGTCACTCTGTAGAATTTGATTCACTGCAAAACAATTAAGTTGTTCTGAGTAGTTCCTTAAAGCGAAACCTTTTACAGTTGGTTCTTAATTAAGTTTATCTAATCTGGGAAACTTGTGCTCTTATCTTCAGAAGAACTGAGAGGTTTTAGCTGCAACCAATTTTAGTAGGAACTGTATGCTGAGCACGTGATATTTTAGAAAAATGTTATTAATGCTAAAAACCCAATTTGTTAGGTACAGCACCCAAATTTAGTGGATTATTTTGATGTTCCTCTCCATATGCATTTGATATCCATTGCAAAATGAGGACAGGAGAGTTTCTAGTGCATTTCATAGATGTTGTGAAAAAAACCCACATATGTACAGCATTTCAGTTCTGTGGTGATGAACACCATAGAAAAGGCCATTATAAAATTAATTATTTTATATTCAGTGTTGGGTTTGGCTTGTCTCAGGTAAGTAGCCAATGGTATAGTGGTATAAAGAGATATTAAACAGGCTCTGATTCCTTGAGCCTGTCTGTCTTATGCAATGAATCAGGCTGGGGTCTGGTGGGAAAAATAAAATTTGATCATAATATTTTTATGGCCATTTGAACTTGCTCTGGCTCTTAGTTCCATGTGAAATATCTGAGAACAGAGTCATGGTAGGGTCTACTCAATTCTCTGTGGAGAGACTTTGAAAGTCAGAGTAGTTCTACTGCAACAAACTAGTCAAACTAATCAGCACCGTGGGAGAAGCCTAAGCTGGATTTCATCTACAGAAAACATCTCTGGAGAATCTAGCAAAATTTCAATTAGGGAAGTAGCCAGTGTAACTTTTTCCAGTGCTTGTTGTTCTGATTAAGGTGTGCAATGAAATCATATCAAGGTTCAGAACTTGAGGAAATAACATCAGGAAGAATTATGCCTGTCCTTTTGGTTTCATTTATATTTTCCAATGTGTTCACCGGTCACTTGGTTGCACAACAGGAAAATTCATGTCCAGTATAAGTTCAAATCCATTTTAGAGGACTCAGTCTTCAGACATGCTGAATATCCTCAACTGCTTTTACATTCCAGAGCAACTGAAGTTTCTCAGCACTCTGGAATTTTTGGAAATTAATGAGCAGTTTAGTTAATTTTATACTTTGTGAGAATCTGTGGAATTTGAGAAAGACAGTGTAACATTTGTAGGTATTATGGAGTCATAAGAGTGTGTCATAGAAAAGAAAAAGATATTTTGCAAACTCTAGTTGAATGAAGAGTAACTTGAATTATAATCCCAAGGACTAGTTTGATCACAGTTTGTGACTCTAATGGCAAATTAGTTAAAGTGCAACTGGGTGTGCACAGACACAATTAGCAACTTAAACAGTCCAACATGACTTGAGATGTCAGAGGTATGTTCCATGACAAAAGAGGAAAGTTTGATTTGTCTTCAGACTGATAGCAATAGTTTTAGTCTCTCTTAATGAGACATTTTTTAGTAGTAAAATGGTTAATATATTTAGTCAGATGATGTAAAAATTCAAAATGTTTAAAAGTGTCTCCTTCTTACCTACAAAATGTACTCCAGTTTGGTGCATAAATAATACTTTTACAATGTTGATATTGATATTACGGTCTCCTAACTACAGAATGATCTGTATGCCCTTTCCTGTGTTTTCTTTCTTTCTGTCTTCTGCCACTGCCCTTTCCCTTATTGACTGGTGTCTTGTAGTGGACTTCATAAGCCTAAATTATTTTTCATGTAATGTACAAGAATTAATGGTATAGTTATCTCTAAAATACTGTAGTATGAAAAGACATAAACCATGTGTGTATTTGAGGTAGGTGTTCTTACAAATATCTATAAATAGATGGGAAGGGGGCAGGGGGGTGTTTGGTTGTTTTTTTTTAACTGGAAAAAAGTCCTGTACCTGTGATTTAAGGTATTCTTACATGCAACATCTTCAAAGCCATCCAAAACTTCTTTTGGACAGACAGCTCAATTTGTTAATACAATAAGACATAATTTGCTTTCATCAACAAAGCACCCACAAAAGGGACGGTCTTGATCGTCCCTTCTTTTCAGTAAAAGGTGGTTGCTCATTTATGGAATTTGTCAGGACACCAGTCATCAAAGGGGGAAGACACCACATGCACCCACAGAGACCTTCCAGCTCATGAGCACCCTGTGTTGGGGACTCACCTCCATGAGTGAAAGGACCCTTCAGCTCCCAGTGCTGTTCAGTGTTTGGATGCCCTGCTGTCACTCCTAACACTGGTGCAAACTGAGACCTGGACTGAAACTCTGAGCCACCAGTGGCAGTATCTAGGCTGGAATGGAAGCAGCAAATCAAAAGAAAAGAAGGCAATATGCATGCTACCTATTTCCAGAGCAAAATACTTCAGTTGTAAGAAATGCTTACAGGGAAATCAAATGGTGTTCATGCACTTTCTACTCAAATGGACAGAAATGGACATATAAGAGCATTAGGTCTTCTGTTCCTTCAAGTTCTTCTCTCCAGTGAGAAAAAAACACTTTCATGAAGATTTAATTTAACTGTAAAAAAAATCTCTGTGGATAAAATCACTAATATGAATCTCAAAAGGGATATTTCTGAGAGGTGAAAACTTTCAGAGGAAGCAGGGTTGATTTGATTATAAGTGAACAAAGCTCAGAATTCCCAGTGGTGTGATAATCCTTAAAATGAAAATGCTTCCTAAACAGAACACTCTGTATGGAAGCATCTTTCAACACACACTTATCTGAAGTTCTTTACAAACAAAATCCCTATCAACAACAAATTCTTATGGGATAAAGGAGATCTATTGGAATTTACGTCATGAGTAAAAGACAAGCTCAACAAGCCTACGGTGTTTTTGAGGACATGATCAATTTTATTATAGAAATAAAATTAAATGTTTACTACTAGAAAATATGTGCTTGCCTGTAGGAAATATCACTCTTATCTAAATGATCAGTCCAGTATGGAGGAATACCCCATTGCCATATTTAATTAGTAAATACAGAAATTGAAATCTATGAGTAGTACAGTATAAGTCATGTTGGTCCACTGCTCAAAACCAGTAAACAATTATAGCAGAAAAATTAGAGAAATAATATGCAAACAAAACCAGCAAAGAAGGCTTACCTGAAAGGCTTATTTTTCTACCCTTATCAACTTGCTATGCAAAGACTGTCTTTCCTTCCCTTTCCTTTCCTTTTCTTTTCAAAAACAATGACTTTTGCTTATTTTTAGGGCTTTTCAACTTACTATTTACTGCTATACAGTCCTTTGGGAATGTTGTTCTCTCATGTACAAATAGTTGATTTCTCCATTTTGCATAAAGACCACGTTTGTGTCCTTTTTTTCTTTTTTTGCCCCCTTAGCACTTTTTATTCCTCTGTCTTTTTAAAATATCTAGACTAGCAAGTAAATGGATCATGTAGTATGTCTCATCTTTAGAAAGATATTGCGACCTACCAATCTTTCTAACACATAAATGTTGGGAGCAAAAGAGTTTCAAATCATCCTCTAGTAATATCAAATATATACAGCTTTGTCAGTGTGAAAGATGTCACCAAGAAAGAACTTTCTCTTTATTAGACTAAAGTAAATGTCACATCAATTAATAATTCAGTAATATTTCTTCAGCTACTATTTTCACAATAAACTTCTATGTTTGCCCAGTATTGGAGCAAAAATAGATAATGGAATTATATTTTATCACTGTAGTCAGATAACTGGAAGTGATGCTTGTCTTAAAACCTCTGCCTATTTGTACAGTACATGGTATTTTGATTGTTGATTCTACAGTATAATCGGTAACTACACTCAATAGTATAGTAGATTTTTCAACTTGTTTAATCTCACTGTCTTGATTTCATGGTGAGATTGTGATGAGCAACTCCCATTTACTCTTGAGTTCAGCATTAATATAATTACATAATAAACCACAATCAATGAGGACCCTTAAAGATTGCCACTTTATTTTCAGTTGTTATTGTTTTTAAACACAAATCTTGACAACCAATTTTGGCTAACACACATAAAGTGCTATTCAGAGTGGAAAGGAGATTTGTATATAGGCATGAAAACTGATACCTGTTTTATTTCAGTTATCAAAAAGCTTATAAACAGAATATTTATATTTTCTAGTCCAACAGGAAGTTAATATGCAGTCAGATCTGTAAGTAATTTAATAAAAAAGTAAACAATTCATCATTAGTTTGCATTTCACATTTTAATCTGTTTGTTTTATTGGTTGCTCTATTTTATCTTTTTTTATTTGAGGCTTGTCTGAAAGAAAATATGCTATACATTTGAGCCAAACCACAGTAAAATGATTCTGCCTAACTCTGAGAGACCCAATCATTTCTTTTTATATTTTATAATAACATATGACATGTCAATTTAAACAAAATACACAATATTTGCTGACTGCAGTAAAAGGTTGATATTAAAATAATGTGTTGCTGTTAAGAGCAGATAATTGAGCATACCGCAGTGTAGGTACTATCTGCTATAACAAATGCAATACAAAAAACTAATGTTTCCTTAACAAAGGGTGCTCATACAGATAATATTTGGTATCTAGAATTTTACACTTTCTCAGTGTAACCGTTTAGCAGAAGTCTCTATTTTTTTGTATCTTTATTCTACAATAAATTTTAAAACATATGTATCAGTCCTAAACAGTTTAGTGGCAGCAAATATTGTAAAATATTAGTAAGATCTTTTTTCTGGGCAATGGTGGGTGTATGTTTCTGTGTCTGTGCATTTATGTGTATGCATTTTAAGATGAAATCTTACTCTCCTGTGTTAGATTCTTCCTGAATTTACCTTCATGAGCCACCATGTGTTTTTCTACTTGCTATACTTAAAAAAAAAAAAAAGAAACCTCCAAATCCTAGATCACCAGTGTTCTAGTGCAAACAAAAATGCCTTCTGCTGTTAGAGCAAACCCTTTACACAATTCTCAAATTTTTAGGAAAGCTAAATTTCGCTTCGTTTTTGCTGTAAAATTCTGTGCTTTCACTTGTTCCATATGGACATGTATCTTATTATGTTTAACATAACCTGTGCTTCTCTATACTCAGTCTTCTTGCCTCCTTGCTTTTTTCCCCGAGTACTGGATGGGATGTAATCATCTGTATTTGCTACTTCATACCATTTTTCTCACCTCCTTCCCTCAAGCTGTGCTTACTTTGTCCAGCTTAACACTTGACCTTGAAACTCTAGATCCCAGGAGGAGCTTTTCTCAGGTCTTACTAGAGCTCTGCTAAAACTTCTTGTACCCAGTCTCCCCCTTGATTACCAGCCCTGCTCCTGACACATCACTCTAAATCATTCTCCACAGCAATCAGGTTCTTCCCAGCGTAGCTCCATACTCTGCTGCCCCTAATAGCAAACAAGGGCTGTTGAAGGGGGAGGAAATGTGGTGGCAACAGCACAGACACTTTGCTCGTTGCCCCACTCAGTGTCACTCAGGCCAGCCACCTTTGCACAGAGCCAGAGGACGTGGTGGGTGTGCAAAGGCTCCTGTCATTCTGCTATCTGACCAATGGCACACAGCATAAAACATCCCAGTCTGAGCTGGGCATCTTCTCATCTCTCTTCTCCCCATTCCCACCCATGTAAAATTGTATTTGCCCCTGCAAATTGTTAACAGTTTATGAAGAATTGATCTTCTAAGGCTATTGTAGCAGAGTACCATCAGCAGGTTTTGGATACTCAGCCAAAAAAATCCTCCAGGTGTTCAGGTATTCTCTTTAGCTCAGACACTAGGCTCATTCTTCTAAAAGTATATTTGGATCTGTCATATTTTTATGCATAATGCAAAGTTGAAAGTGATCTACAACATCCTTCTCAATGCATTTTTACTGCAGTGAATTTGTGACATTGTTGTCTTATATGTAGAGCTGCAAGAAGTAGACTGTTTTGCTATGTATTCCTACATGTAGTTTGTTACATTAATGATATGAATTGTATAATTCTTAAAGCAGGATTAGGGAAAGAAGTGTTTGCTGATAAGAGAAAGAGTGCTATTTCAGTCTGGGGTACCTGTGAATGAGAACAGACTCAGAAGCCTAAATATGTTCCTTTTCATATTGATCAGACTTCTGGAGGGAAACAAAACAAAATAAAACCAAACAAAAACCAAAAACTTGAAGCAGGATGAGTTTTCCCTTTTAAAAATGAAGTACAAGAATCCACTCCAAATGATTTCATATTTGATGTGTTTGAACAAAATATGTATTTAGCTTCTCTTTTCAAACTAAAGATAAACTCCAGGAGAGTTCAGGTTGTTTTGCCTTTTGTCTAGAGGTCCTCTAAATTTTAATATTTTGTGTTATACCTATGGTCTATTACTGAAATTTACCTTATTTTTTGAGGTGTCTACAGTAATTTGCTGTTGAAAAGGTCTCTTCATCTGTTGCCACATTAACCTGTTAACTGTTCATTAAAGCTATGGAATCCTGTATCCATGTCCAGTGAGCTGTGGCATAGGTCATTGTCAGCAAGTTTGCCACTGTAAATTGCAGGGGGAAATCTTGTTGCAAATCTGGCTGCAATATCTACTTAACTTTGCCACTTCTCTTTTTCCTGTGATTGCTTGTCTGCCACATTGAAATAGGATCCTGAAAACTTTTGCAGGGGTTTTGAGGTCCTATAAACTTCAGAATAAAATCATGGATATTCCTGCACACTTTTTGTAGTCCATATATAAATTCTGCAGCATATAACTCAAACTAAATTTACACACAACCAAATTTAAACTGTACCTGTTTATTCTTTTCCTCCTTCTCCAAATAAGGTGCAAAACTGTGTACAAGTAAAATTCAATTCCCAGTCAAAAATTTTGCCCTTTTTTGTGGGAACTGGAAACTCAAGGGGGTATGTAACTGAGATACAAGTTTAGTGTAGGGTCTTAAAGGAGGGGAAAAATATCTGAGAAGTTTAAAATAGAATTAAATACAATAAATTGCATTTTATTTATAATTTACACTGCCTTTTCCAGGGAAGGGGAAATTACTTGTGTTGTAGTTAAGTTTTACCTTGCGACAACATGCTCAGAGGTATCTTTTCAAGGTAGATGGTTATCATCACAGGCCTTATTTGAGGGATTAATTTTTAACATTGTCCATAATGTCTTTAAATAGTTTTTGCTGTCTTACCTAAGTACTGTGGCTAAAATCTTGATTCCTGTAAGTATTAATAGAGAATACTTTTGCCACAAAAAATGGAATTGAAGGCTATGTAAGTGATGATAAATAGAAACTAGAGAGTTCTTTATACTAAGAGTATGTGTCTTGAAAACCCTGTCCTGATTCTTTCCCCCCTTCCTCTCCATCATCAAAGATATGAAAGGCTGAAGCCCACTTATCTCAAGCACTGTCTTTCACAATTTCCCAGTGTGATTGCTACACTCATTTGGGATACTTGGCTGATAGATCCCTAGCTTTCATCTTGTGACAATGGAAAGGAGGGCATTCTCAGCGACAGGCCAAAAATATGAAACAAACTTCCTACAAAGCTGATCCCAAACAGTGGAACATCTTTCACATGACTTTCAAGCTCAGTACAAGGCATATCTGTATTAACTGGCATTCCCCAATAGCTATGTAGTAATGACACTGAACACAGGAGGAATCAACCTCCAGAACATTATGGTAAAGAAACAGCTTCAAAGAAGAGAAAGAAAAGCAGTACCTTCTAGAAGTAATTTTGATGTATCTTTAATCATTTCTATGTGCTCAAATACTCCAATGATTCGTGCCATAGATATACCTATAAATAAATCACAGAAAGTTGGAAAACATCTCTGAAACATAAACCAAAGTAGTCATCATATGCAATGCACATGAGAAATATTTAATTAGCTGTGCAAGTGAGCTGACATGCAAGCACAGTATGTTAATTTGCAGAATTTGCTTTGAGGAACACAAGCTGTTCCTTAACTGTGCAAAAACGAAAGTAGTTTATACAAAATTAAGTTCTGAAATCAATTGTAAAACTTCTCTAGCAACTTCAAGTGGCACTTGGTAAAGACACTGCAGTTAAGAGATTATCGGTATTTCAATTATAAATTCATATATTGAAGTGCGATGTTATTATCATTATAATACTATTCCAGTAATTGCAGGACTGCTGGGAAAAAAAAAAAAAAAATTAACACATCAAATAAGTTACAAAAGTGAATAAAATGACAACAGCAAAAAAATTACAAATAACAACTAGAGGAAAGTCTTACGATTGAAACAAAGTTGTCAAGAACTGGAAATATTATTTCATGATCTGTAATAGTGTAATAAAATATTAAGTTCTGTATTGCCAAATGCCATACTGTCATCTAAAATAATGAGGAGGGAAAAGAACTATGATCACTAGGTAAGATTTCAAGAGATCTTCAACTCTTCTAAGTGGAATAGAACAGTTTCATTTTATGCTCGAGATGAAAATCTATCCTACTTGGAAACAATCAAAGAGATTATTATTAACAGGGTGTTTGGAAAGTTAAGAACAGAATATCTTTTCAAGAACTTTACCAAGAAATAGAAGGTTAGAAATAGCATGATAGTTAGCAATGGAATTTTAACCGTGTAACAGCTTAAGAGAGGGGGCTGAAAGAGTGGCCACTTTAAAATCTCCAGGAAATTTGCCACTGAAAAAACCCAATCATTAATAATAGCTGTTATGTGGTGGGGGAATCAGAAGAAGGAAAATCATCAAACACAAGGTAGAGTGAAAGTGCTCATGTTTTTATATAAGGTGATATTAATTGAATCGTGTAGGCAGAACAGGGAGCAACTAGACTTGGTAATAGGAAAAGGATTATTAACAGTTATAGAAAAGGAAGGAAAAACCACTTGGGTTAAGCAGTACGTCAGACATGCATTGTAATCTTTTTTGTAATTGGAAAAGTTCCATTTATTATTCATTAAACAACAGATTCAAACTGATTTAAAACCAGTTACTCTGTGAAGGAAGAAAATATTTGCAAGGTACTTTCTAGGTGATAGATTTATAAGTCAGAGTATCAACATTAAAAAGGATTTCTCAGTTTCAGAATGTAAAATAAGTTACATAGTACAGTAGTTTTTTATGTCACTATGATCAAAAACTTACACTGGTATTTAGGAGGTTAGCAGGGAAAATAGCTATATATTGCTCAAGGGGGTTGAAAATCATCATAAGTATAAAACAAAAATCATCTAAATTTTAGAATCATTACTCAATGGAATGGCAGTGCATATTTGCAATTACACTTACAGTTTCTTCTGATTTTGAGACCCCAGTGTTGAGGTAAATTGGGGGTTGATGAAAAGCTTTTCTAAAAATAGGATGCAAATCAGGTAAGGTATTCTTTGAATTGTGACAACTTAGAAATTCATAATCTTCTGTATTTCACTTCCATCTCCTTTTTTTTTTTTAACTGGTACTCGTCCACTGGTAGAAATCTGTGAATTAAATTTCATCTTAAATAAGAAACTTTTATGATATATTTAGGAGACTAATAGAAATTTATTATTTTACTTCAGATATTGAGAAAAAACACAGTCAACATAACTTTCAACCTAAAGTTATAAGCAAAACTTAAACTGTGTTTAGCTAAAAATCAGAGATACAATAACTACTAAGAAGCCAAGGTTATAGCATTTAAGGAGAGGAGGTATAGTTAGAAATGGACAAATAAAGAATAAGAAAGAATGGAGAAATAAAGAATACAGTTTTAAAGTCTAAAAAAATTATTGATGCTTCCTCAGGAAAAAAATGATGGTAGTAAAACAAATTATAAAAGAAGCAAGATGTTTAAAAGAATCCATTTCTGGAGGGGCGTTTTAGGTTAGTTAGAAAAGAAAGGGCCAAAATGTTAAGAGTTTCCCCAAGAGTACAAATTGACTTTGAGAATGTACAGGTAATAGGATGGGGAAGATAAAAATGGCTTAGAAATAAAGGCTAAGCAGGAAGTGTGGCAACTACGACAAGGAAGACTGCTTCATATTGGGGAACCTACATGAAAAGAAGTAAGACAAGATGAAGTATAATTTATATAGAAATAACATAGCCAAGAACTTTGCTGTATTGTAAGGTGACTTACTGAACATAAATGAGTTTTGCACAAATTTAAAAGAAATTAATTGTTACAAGCAGTGTCTATAAGAAAAGGTAAATGTGCATGAGAGTAAATGAAATAAGAATGATATAAGAAGAAAAAAAGGAAAATACGAAAAAGGTTAGAAAGCTCAAGAAAAACAGGAGAGCAGGAAGCTTTAGAGAGAAGAAAAAAATCCAACAACAGTGTAATAGATGCATTGTAACTAGAAAGTAATAGGGATGATTAATGGAAGGTGAAATTAAAAGAAGTGATGTAAGAGCAAAGAGTACTACAAGGTCATCTATAGCAATGAGCTATATGAACCCTGACATTTTTACAATGGGTTTTCAACAGAGTGAACTGATCCTAAAGTATAGCAGCTTGAGTGGGACAGAGGAGAAAGAAAGAAAAGGTTATGTTGCAGCATGATGGAAAAAAAGGTTGTCTTAAAAAATTAAGTCTTTTCAACAGCTTAAGCCACAGAGAGTTCCTTAGTGACCTGATTTGTCAAATGGATTTTTGTCCCTCGCTTGGTATTTTCAGTTCACTGCATTCTCGCATTCTCTTACACCAGGTTTCAGTAAATAATATCTGAAAAAATTAAAATGCTGCAATGTTTAAATTAATGCCTCGGCTGAATTGGGTTTCCCCATATATTTAGTGTAAACATCTTAGGATTACTTTAGGAGGATGTGCTTTCTGACTATTGATGGCAGTTCAAGGGTCCCAAAATGCAGGAAAAATATCCAGTTCAAAGTATCACTCCCTACAGCTATGGATTTCGACTTGAGATCGTATCTCAAAATCACTTTTTGTAGTAACCTACTGCTCTACTAAACGCTAGTAACACAAATCAATCTGGCATTCCCAGAAGCCCAGGGAGAATTCTCACACAGCTTTCACTGTAAGTGCATTCAGGTTGCAACGGTTGATCTAGAATCGGGATATCTCAGAAGAGCATACTGCTGAAAGAAATAGACTCTTTAAAAAAAAAAAAAAATTAAAAAGGAGATTCACTTACAAAATTGCAAAGTTGTCTGGCCAGAAATGTGTACACCTGCCCTTCTCTACCAGGCAGGGGATCAATGATAACGCATTGCTTGGAATGCCAATCACATTACAGTATCTGACAAAAACCTGAAAAATATCATTATTACTAGTATAGGAATTACAGCTGTGTGTTCTACACAAAAAAAACACATTGGCTTTTTTGTTTTTTTAACTTGCAAATTTTGTCCCTTTTCACATAGTATATGAAAAATCCCTCCTCTTTCATCTTTCAATATCGCTATCCCTTTTTGCATTTGAAAGCAGATTGCTGTTTTGTTTTGTTTTCCCAGGCACTTTGACTGAAGTGAAAGTGAAATATGTGAAATACATGCATCATGATCTACATAATGGTCTTGTTTTGTTTTGTGTTTTGTTTCACAAATGAATGGGGGAAAGGGTACATTCTTATTACTGCAGCACATTTTTATACAAGCTGAGTCGTGGGAAGGGGTGAAGTAGTTCAAACAAAATAAGAACAGGCACAAACTTTAGCTTACCTCTGAAGAGTGCTGCAGTATTTCAGGTGCAGCATTACAGAAAAAAGAAAAAGAAAGAGCAGCTTCAATGGGCTTTGGCTCACACCCTAAGGAGAAACCAGGTGATTCTGCCTGTGTTTGTGCAAAGCTTCTGCCACCCCCCTGTGATGGTCCTAGCATGGGAAAGGGAGGAGAGTATATGAACAGCTCATCAGTACCAGATAAAAAGAAAAGAGGAAAGGAGCTGCTGAAAGCTGTTTCCTGTCCTTGTCAAACTGCCGTTTAAAGCTGTTGCTTATTTAAAGCTTCTTAGGGTGAGAAGGAGGGACATTCAGGATCTGAATTCAACAAAAGATGCATCTTTAAAATAAATTAGCGCAATTATATTCAATCCCTCTTTGGAAATTCATATTTAGAATTAAAGCAATTAAAATATATTAAACCTTAGTCAAGTAAGGATACTTTAGTTATGAAAGAGAATGTCTACACGGAGATTTTATGTGACTCACTTAATCCACTTTACAAAACAGTATTGAGTTTCTCAATGGTTCTGAACTGACAGGTCCTTATGATGTCGTGGCAGCTGTCAGGGACTCCTTTGCCTGCCCTGTACTCCAGTTTTGTATGCCACACGAGGCTCAGGCCCCAATGAGAGTTTGTGTTGTACTATATTTAATTAGGTCGTTACTCATTTTGTTGTTGATACCTGGAATTTAATGAAATGGCTTCTAAGAGTGCCAATGGTAACAATAAATTATATCTACCCTGCAGTAATAATTAAAATCTGCCTTTTAAAATGCAGTTCAGAGGTGTGGTCTCAGTTACTGACTGGGACGTCTGTGTTTGACCATAGATGTTAACCATTTTAAACTTTCCAAGAAAGTACATATCGGGACACACGTATATTTCAATTTAACTTAAGGTTTGGGGAATATTGTTATTACCAGTGAAAAGGGCAACGCTCTGTTATTAGGCCTCTTGGCAGGTCAGATATCTTGCATTTTGCTTTCATAAAATTGATCGGTTTCTGCTGAAGGTAAGGCACTCAAACACTTGGCAAACAGCACAAATCTAAGGGCCTTCTTTACGTAGTATAAGTCCATTGACTGGAAACGTGGAGACACATACCCTATATTTCTACATAATGCTCAGTACTGGCAGCTAACCCACTGGTATATTTTGTTTTATGACTAAACATATATTGATGGGTAAAAGAGGCCTTTGTACTTTTTCTATTAAATTTTGCTATTAGGCAGCTGGTGGCTTTCTTACTACACAATTAGTCTTCTTGCTCCTCACGGGAGGGCCCATTTCTTCACTTCTCCTAGGATTTTAGAGGTTGATCTCACTCCCTCTTGTCGTAATTTATCTATTTAGGGAGGAAGGTTATCTCGTGGTTTGAATACAGAAAGCAGAGCTCAGGGAAGTCTGGCTTCCAGCACAGTTCCACTGAGTGCTCGGAGGTTAGGCAGACCACAATTCTCAGCCCAAGTTCTTGTACTGACCTAGCTGGGGTACTTCACTTTTGGGAGCCCAGCTGAAGATATTCAGTTCAGGTAAGTTACTCAGGAGACATCCTTAGAACGCTGAATTCTATTCCTACATATGTCCCCTGTCAGTAATATGGGGACAAAATTTCTGTCAAGTTTTCAGTAAAAATAAAAACAAATCAAATGACCAAATATTAGCTGTGATAGCATAACTTGCAACCTTTAAGCAAACACAGAGAATTTTAATGAATTTTAATTAGATATTTAAAACACAAATTTTAATTGCATTTTGTAAACTAGTTGTCTGTAGGCAGCTTTTGAATAGGAAGGATAAGGAAGATAGCGGAAGTTTAAGGGAAAAGCTACTGTGCTTTTTCCTAAAAAAAACCAAGCAAGTTTTCAAGATATGTCAGACTTCCCTCAAGCCTTAAATAGAACAGCGTTTAGCCTGTCTCTTGAGGTTTTTCCAAACAAAGTTGCTGTTGATGCTCCGTCCACAGACCTGGCCAGAGAAACCCATAAAACATTTATAATTCCCAGATTGTTAATATAGAAACATCATTAAAATATGGAAAGCTGTGACTATAACTGCTGGTGATGAGGCAGAGGAAAGAGCAGTATTATTAAGGTAGAAACTTCTTTCACTAACAAGGGGAGAGGGTGGGGAGAGAGTTCTTGTGATGCCTTTGGAGCAAGACCTGGGTTATAAATGGAGGGATGGGAAAAGGAAAACAAAGATCAAGTGGATGTTCCCTCCCACCACCTCCATAAGCAACATTTCCCTGCCTCTGCCTGTCCCCCTCCCCAGAAATATTATTCTGTCTGTTAAACAAAGAAAGAAAACAAAATCCAGCAGGGAGATCTGTGCCTTCAGCAGGCTTTAGAAAGATTCTGGCAAGGCTTAGCCCGCTCTCATCAGAGAAAATAAGCCTGATGTTATCAACAGAATGAAAACATTAAAAAGCAGTTTCTACCCGTATCCACATTTTGAGTTCCTCTTCCAGACTGGGGGTCAGACAAATAAGCTTTCTCCTGATCCCTGTTGCAACACTGTCAGCTGTAAAAAGTCATCTGCTCCATCAGAGAACCTAAATGCCACTAAACAGAACCCACAGGGACGAGTGGAGAATTCAGACATGCATACAAAGGAATCACAAGAACATTAATCTTTTCGAGAACCAACTGACTACATTTCAGAAAGCACATGTAACTCAATTAATGTTTGTGCTCACAAAACCTTTTAATTTATGAACTATAGCTCTTGGGGTTTGCTAAACAATTACAATCAAATCTAACTTCTCCCCTAAATTTTGCAAAGCATATTTTATAAGTTTAATTTCTGCAACTTCAGCAGGAACAGTTCTTCTACGTGACCCTGATAATAAGAAAGGAAATCTTATTGCCCAGTGATCTGCTGTCATCAATGGACAAAAATTAAATGCTTTTGCTAATCCTTCACTCTCTCACTAGCCATTGACCATGAAGCTTTGTTGACCTTGCTGGAAACCCTGGAAAGAATTATTGAGAGGCACTTGAGTGAGCTATTCTTTTCTCTCAGTAAAGAACCAGAGGGTGGTAGCTGTTGATTGCTCTTTTGCCTCGATGTGGCCTTATGCAAGATATTCTTTTCCTCTTATTTGATACACATGCTACATTGTTAGAGCAATGCAGCAGTATGTTCCAAACACCGCTTTTGGATCTGACCTAAATTGTACAGTCATGGCAATGGTGAAACTGGAACTATAGTTCAAACCAGATAAAAGAGACCTATAGCTGCCAAATTACTTGAAAAACCTTAGAAGGAGATGAATAAGCTATTTCTCTGTTAATGTCAATATTTTTAACTTGCTTTTCACAGTAAGACCAACTGTTTAAATGTCTTTAAATGCCTGGGTACTTTTAAATGATTAGCAGCAGTTATTCTTTTCTTAAGTGGTTTTCAAATATCACTTTGAGATGGGGACTTCACTGCAGTAATCTCAGATGTGCCTCTTCAATGCTGGAATTTTAATGTTGCACCTTTTCGCTGTGGCTACATACAAAGCTCTTTCAGTTTCTCACCTGTTGACCCATCCATCTTCAAAAATTACTTTTATTTTAAATGGACTTCAATTAGACAAGCCGAGATGACCCAACCCAATGGCTTTCTTCCACTGGAGGAGGCAGTTGTGCTCTTTCCATCTCTCAGGTATCTTCTAGGGCCTCCCTGCTGCATACTGTAGCATATCTCTGGCTCTTTGCTGAGCTGATTCAGTTCTCCAAATGGGTATAAAGTTCACCCAGGAGTGAAAAACAGCTTTGCTGATGCATTTTTATGTTGTTCAGTTACATCCAAAAAGGAGATGAAGAACTACGAATTAGGGCCTGGCATGCTCCTTGTTAGGACTTCTTAAAAAATCATCCTTCAGTGTTGTGGAGTTTGATGGCCTCCAAGGAATGCTGCAAGAAACACGGACATTTCCCTTTACCATGTGGGCAACACGACATAGGCCGGAGGGTAGTTGCTATTAGCTGAGGATATTAGTTGTTAATTTTCTATAAAATTGTGATGTGGTTCACATTATCAGTGGACAAAAGATATGATGGGTGAGTTTTAGAAACTGCATACAAGTTTTACTGAAGAAATGAATCCACTCCACAGTTCCTTGAAACTTTCATAATTCCTATTTACAAGAGCACCAAAGTCCCATTAAAAAAGGGGAAAAAAAATTAGTAGGAACCTTTTTTTTTAGTGATGAAATAGGTTAATTTCATAGATGACTTGAAATCTTGTGACAAGTTATGGTATTCTATTATGCCATTATTAGTAGAAGAAATAATCCCTTGCAGCTGTGGTAACTCATGATAACACACAATATATACCCATCAAGATATCTCCTGACAGCAATGAAATTAACTCGTGTCACCCCTGTGTCTAACAGAATGTGCTTGCAGCTTCTTCTTGGTATGCTATTTCAGATACCAATGAATTGATATATGGGGAAAATGCATCTATTAGAAACAATTGCTTATACTGAAATTTTCACTGCCTGCATTGTGCAGTTGATGACAGATGTTTCAAGCAAGGTAAGCTGACATTATAGGTAAGTGATCGAAAGTAAAAGAATTCATAGTTATTACTTACTTATCAAATGTGTGTTTTCTTGAACTTCAACAGGATCTGTATAACTGCCCTGCACAGTTACCATTACTCCCAATACATCCTTGGTGAGGTTGCAATCTGTTTCTCTGTTGTCTGGCTCAGAATCAGTGTGTGAGCCAAAGCCTAAAGCCACTGCAATATCTGCTATTGCACGGAGCTATTTTGAAATTACAGGATGATGATCTGTTAGTTACACTTTTTTTTTTTTACCTCCTGAACAAATACTTCTAGTACAGAATTATCTATGTGTCTACAAAGATTTGAGAACAGGTTCTTTATGTCTAGTTCCAAATTGCTGGCATAAAAATATATTTTACAGTATTTCTAAGTAAAGGAAGAAAGGCAATCAGGTGAGAGCAAAAGCATTTCAGCAACACTTTAAGACTATACTTTTAATGACTTTTTAAAATAAGTGTTTTGAAATAAGAGTTGATTAAAGAAAGAGATAAAATCCATTATTTACTGCCACACATATTCTCACTTACTGATACGTTTCCATAATCAAACACTTCCCACATGACAAACATTATCCAAACACTTTCTAGTCCCAGCACAGTATGGGTTATCCCCAATTTAACTTCATGTACTTCTTCCCTGATGACTAGACCACTTCTGACTTTCATTTTTTATTTAAAAACAACAACTGAACTGCAAATTAAACTCATGGAATACCCTCAATTTAGCTCTTTTAATAAAATGGAAAAGTTGAAAGCAGTCTGGTCACAAGGGGAAGTGTTACTTAAAGCTCGAGTTTGGCCATCAGCATTGCAGAAATAAAAGACAGCTTTAAAAATAGAGGCTACTGGCTTTACTGCTGCTCTGTGTTGCTTCCCTTGTGGCTAAACAGCTTTTAGCTTTAAATTTTTATTAAATAAAAAACCCAAATAAAATACCCTTTTTTTTCCCCCCTGATTTAGGCAGATCCTACTTTGGGAAACAAAAACCAATAAGTGTGTAAAAATAAACAAAATACTTACTGTACAGAAAGAGTGATTCTCAACATTTGCAAGTTAGAAAAATATGAATTCTTCCTATAAATAAAGCACAGATTCATTCGAAGGTTCACAGGCATTTGGCAGGACAGACACAAGCTAGATTTAGAAATGGCAGGGTTCTACAACCTGTATTTCATACAGTGTGAGATTACAAATTGTAGATTTACAATACCTAATTAATGAAGAGGTAAGAAATACTGGAGCTGTGTCCCAAAGAGTGGTGCAATTATATCTTACCAGGAAAAAAAAAAAAATAAATTGGTTATTGACACTAAAACTCTAGCACTTAGGTTTTCAAAGTGGCATGCAAGATCTTAATGGCAGTCTACTGAGAGGCTAATATTCTTTGCTGGACTTTGAAAGTGTATGGATAACTGTTTTAAAGCCAGAGGTTATTAGGGGAAAGGTGTGTCAGGGAGAGTGTACGGTGCTGCAAGAGTTTTGATTGCACAGCTTTGGGATTGCCGTGTGGATCTTGCCTTCCGAACCTTCAGGCACCTCTACCCCCCTAAGACACTGAACCTCTTAACCGATACATTGATTTAAAGCTGTTTTAGAGAGGCCAGCTGCGTTCCATCTGAAAAAGGTTAGATGCCTGGACCTATAAAAACAAATGAGAGAGTATCTTTACTACACTAAAGTGGCTGCCTCCCACTTTTATTTTCAGTCTGTTTGCAAGTCTCTATGCCTGGCCCTCCTCCCAGAAACCACCTGCTACTGTTCCTGCAGATGTTGTACTTTTGCTCTGGAGAAAGATTACAGAAATCCGTAAATGCGATGTACACAGGCAGCATTTTAATAATTTCAGATATTTTTCATAAATTGTGTGCGTTGTTCTATGGCTAGCTCTTATCCTTCAGCTTTCAGCTCCCTTAAATATCACTTTGGTCTATTACTTATTTTCCTCTCTTCAGCTTCTTTGGAAGTACCTTGCAAGGTAGGTGTAAATCTTATGCTGCATTTGTCAAGGAGCAAAGTATGTTTGGAGAATCGTGAAACAAATAGAAAAGGTAGCATGTGGAAGTGCAAGTATCACCAGAGGAATTGCTAACAAATAAGGGAAGGTACTCTATAAATTATAAAAAAAATTACCATTTTTATGTAGTACTTCTATCTCAGAAGGTTGCAAAGAGTACAACAGGGCCCAACCCATAAGAGATCAGCAAAACTAATTGCTGAAGATCAATTTTTGTTCAGGAGAGAATTCAGACTGGAACAGGTACATTGGAAGGTTCCTAGGATGATCAGAGGGAGAAGAGATGCAGAAAGAGCTTGGATTGTTCAGCCCAGTTGAACATAGGATAATTTGACTTAAAGACATCAGAAGTTTTAAACACCAGGCAGACAGACGAGCTGTTATAGCTGGGTGTTGATATTTTTAACTGGTCCCAAACAAGTTTTGCCTGGAAATAGTAAAATGGCTTCTAACATTCATAGATTCTGAAACGCACTTCTGATGAGAGTAGTACCTAAGCAGTTCGGACACCAGTAGATGAATGACATGATTTATCATGTCTGTTTGTGATAGCAGGGACTTGATTTGATGAGCCAGATTGTCCCTTCCTGTCTAAAATTGTGATGTAAATTGTTATAACTTTAAAATCTTAGTAAAATATACATGTTGATTGGAGCAGCAAGCTCAATGCAAAGAGCAGACGAATCAGAGCTGTTAAAATAGCTCACTTGGCCCACCCAACAAAAAGGTTGAATTAAGCTTTTTCAATAATGTTAAAACCTAAATAACATTACTGAAGTCTTCAGTTCTCTGAAAAGTTGTAACCGATCTGACTACACTGTAGTCTTTGGCAAATTATTTTGCTGATTGAAAGTTTCCCTTATTTTTGTATGCCTCAATTTTCTTTGGCTTGTGCTTTATAAAGGGACAAAAGGATAATTGAGAAGGCACAGAATGCAGCATTGTTTTCATCATTCTACCAGTGCAATAGTGCAATACGTTTCTTTTGGAAACATGAGGAAGAAAGTAAATATTCAGTATGGAAACTCCAATCTGAGATTCAAGGTTTTTATATGGATTTTTGAAGTCATTTTCTTTTCCCATATGATAACATCTTCTCATTTTCAGGGTACATTTAAATATAATTTGGGTGGCTATTTTTTTTAGCAGAATTAAATGTTGTGAAGCTGGAGAAGTTTTGTAGCAATAGAAGGAGTAGAAGCTTCAAAGACGGAGATGCAGCAGCTAAACTGCTGGAGAAGTTAGGGCTCTGGTATTTGAAAGACAATCCCTCCTTGCAAAATATGTTTTCATGTATATTGCTTAATAAGCATGTTCTCTGTCAGCTGCTTACTCCAGGGTTTTATTCTGAAAAAGTAAGGTATGTATGTGAGTAGTTTGGGAAAATATTTTCCAGGGAATTAACAAGGCTGAGAGCTAACTGAATTAATTATAACTTGATGATGCAAATTAGGGGAATATATTTTTTCCCTGATTACTAAATATATTTAGTGAAAATCAAATTCATTAGTAAAGAATAAACACACATGCTATAATTAAACTGTATTTACCTTTGACGTATGCCTGTAGCTGAAAACATCCACAACTGGTGGTTATAAACTTTCTGATGAAAGTGTCTCCTGCCAAGACCCTGGTGTTCTGTTGAAGATTAAAGCAAATAACTTGTGGTTTCTTTATTATAGCTGGCTCTGACAGCATATATAAACTGACGGGAAATTTCCATTGAATACATGGTGTTTCAGGATTCTGCTAGATGTGCATATGCCCATACAGCAAGGTTCAGTGGAATTTCAGCTTTAATAGGAAATGGTGGGATATGAATTGCTAAGGAGACAGGGCTTTGGGGGTGTCATGATTCCCTCCAGATTCTGCAGAGGGAAGTGAGAGTACCTGACTACCTACTTCAGGCTTGGCACAAAGGAGTATTTTCTTCTTCCCCCTCTCCCACAAAAACCAAAATGTAAATATGTACCTGTCCGAGCAATTCCTAAACAGGCACTAAATGAGCTAACTCTGGAACTGGAAGCAATAAAGCTGTTTCAGACTGAGGTTACGCCTGAGCTAATTGCCCAGGTGCAGTGCTATGCTTCAGAGGCTACGCTGCTCCAAGTAATTGTAAACTTACCGGCCCAGGGATGTCTAACGTATTGCTTCATTGTAATATTTGGATATAACCCAAATGAATCATCAAAAAGCCAGAAAATATAAAAACTGAAGCTCTTTGGGTGATTTTATATAATCACCTGTGGTATGTGCATTACAGTAGCATTCTTAATTATGCAGCAACAGTATATTATTTCTGTGGGATCACTGCCTCATTCACTGAACACACTTCGTGTCAAATAAGTCTAAGCTGCACAGTGAATTGCTATGTTATAGAGTATTGTGTGTTATACTCTGTAATGTTTGAATGATGTCTTGTGAAACAGAATGATGTTTACTGTTTCTTAAACTGAAATAGGTATATAGTGTGCAGTGAATGGAATAAGGATCAGCTGCATGGTAAAGATGAGTTTCATGGTTTCATGGACATGTGGCTTTCATTCTTTTCTTTGCCGGGGACTTTGGTGTATGACTTGCTGGAAGTTCCTAAGGATGGCTCCATTTCAGTTGCTCATTAGTAAAATGGGGGGTCATAATACTTCTTGGTTCAGCCGGGGGTTTCTTACAGGTAGTATATAAAGCTTTATGAAGCAAACTAAAAGCTAACACAGCATCAAATGAAAACCTAAGAAAGAAAGTAAAATCTTTATTCAGTGCAGGGCTTGGCCAGTATGAGGTACAGGAGCCACAGTTTTGACCAATAGGCATAAAACTTAGTGTTGAATACTTTTTTCTTTCAGCAGTGAAGGGAAAACCAGTATGTGTTCACGTAAGAATGGAATACAATATCCTGCAAATCACTCTGTGCCATATCATGATTTTTGAGTGCTTTGCGCAGACCTCTCATGTCCTGATGTAGCTTTCCATACTTTGCCTCTTCCATCTGTTAATGTATTTGAAGGTACAACCGTCTCTTTTCAATCATCTACCCTTAAATCAACTGACTAGAAAAAGAAATGAAAGGTCAAATACTTTGCAGGGGTGTTACTATCTTTCTAAATGGCTTGGGAAAGGCTTACTTCTTCTTTGTCTCCCTGTGACCCTCTCACCTTGTATCTCTTGTGTACATTTATAATATCAATGTGTATGTACAGCTGGATTGTCTGTTAGTATAAATTTGAATAGCGCATAGCACGTATCATCCAGATTATATAGGAATTAGCAAGTACAAGCAAACATGCTAATAAATGAAATTGGCTAATTAAATGTGTAAGAGAGTATCAACTGGAAGCAGGTAACATTTAAACAGTTAAATATATTAATCCAAACAAATTTGTTTTGCATATACTGAAGTCAGCAAAGCATCAGAACACAGATTTTCACTTCTGATGCCAGAAAATCTTGTCTCATATGACCAGTAGCAATCATTACAACTTCATCCCCAAGTTCTCTCCTAGAATAGTTTGCTATTTTTCTGATACTTTTCCAGGTATATTTTAGGGTCAGACACATGAAAATCCATAAACATTTATTCAAGAATCACTTTGGAAAATGTGTTGTTTAGCCATTCTGTACTTCGGCATTTCCAATGGTAGAATAGGAAATGTTTTCTCATTCCACATCACTAGAGGCACTTTGTGCCTAGTTCCTGGTTATAAAATTGCTTTCAGATACCTCAGTACATGGTACAGTAGATATGGGACATTGAAAGTAGTATTATTAAGTTTGTGTGTATTGTGTTCTGATTACTGTATAAACATAATGTCCATTAGAACAAGATAATCCTTTAGACCTAGCCCACTCAAGCAGATGCAAAAGAATATATCTATTAATATAAAACAATAGGCTATTACAACTTTGTATTTTCCAATTTTCATGGAAAATTACAGGTTAAATTATTGGGTCAAAAATCAAACTGTAGAGTTTTTTCCGTCTTTCATGCCATCTTATCTTGTGAAGTTGAAAAGTGAAATCCCTTTTCTATAGCATGTCAAAGAAAACACAATGTAACTTATGAATGGTTCCATGCATTCTTTCCAGTGTACGTATTATTTGTGAAAGCCTTCATGCTGTATTTTATCAGAAATAGTGTGGCCAGCAGGACTAGAGAGGTGATTGTCCCTTTCTACTCAGCACTCTACTCAGGTGAGGCCGCATCTCAAACACTGTGTTCAGTTTTGGGCCCCTCAGTACAGGAAGGATATCGAGGTGCTGGAGCGTGTCCAGAGAAGGGTAACAAAGCTGGTGAAGGGTCGAGAGCACAAGTCGTATGAGGAGCAACTGAAGGAACTGGGGTTGTTTAGCCTGGAGAAAAGGAGGCTGAGGGAGACCTTCTCACTCTTTACAACTACCTGAAAGGAGGTTGTAGTGAGGTGGTTGTTGGTCTTTTCTCCCAGGTAACAAGCAATAGGATGAGAGGAAATAGCCTCAAGTTGCACCAAGGGAGGTTTAGATTGTATATTAGGAAAAATTTCTTCACCGAAAGGGTTGTCAATCATTGGAACAAGCTGCCCAGAGAAGCGGTTGGGTCACTATCCCTAGAGGTATTTAAAAGACATGTAGATGTGGCACTTAGGGACATGGTTTAGTGGTGGACTTGGCAGTGTTAGGTTTGTGGTGGCACTCAATCTTAAAGGTTTTTTCCAACCTCAAGGATTCTATGCTTCTATGATCATCTTTCCTAATATGGAAAGACTGCTCTTGGAACCCAGGTTAGCTTTGTCTTGTCTACATCACGTTACTGTGTATGGTGTGTACATACCTCAAGTGTCATGATAAAGATGAGGGGCATAATTTTCAGTTCACAGGTAAAAAATTGAGTTCAAAACATTTTTTGTGGCTTTTAATTAAAATAATACTTGTTCCCTTCTTCTAATTCTATACCCTAGCAATCAGAGTTTGATTTTACTTGAGTCTTATGACCAGTGATATTTTAATGAATTTTGAATTTTGGGGAAAGCTATTCTTACAGAATCACAGAATGGAGGGGGTTGGAAGGGACCTCTGGAGATCATCTTGTCCAAACCCCCTGCTTGAGCAGGCACACCTAGAACAAGGTGCACTGGACAGCATCCAGGTGGGTTTTGCATGTCTCCAGGGAAGAAGACTCCTGCCTCTCTGGGCAGCCAGTTCAAAGCTTCAGCCAGTACTGACAATCAGCAATGAAGTTTTAGATTCAGCAGCTAGAGGCCACTTCTGAACTCATGCGCCTCATGCAGGTTAGACCCAGTGACAGCTGCAGCAATGACTGATGCCGATGCATTGCACTGCTGGGAAAAGAGGTCACTTCAGCCGTCCTTATAGAACTGCTTTTCTCTTTGCTTTGGTGTGGAAGAGAAGTTATGGAACACTTCTGTACTTGGGAAAAGGTGTAGGGAATTATTTAGAAGTGTAGGATGTGTTTTAAACCAGAAGATGAAAAAATGTCCATGAGAGTAACAAATAGACTGTAGTACACCTGGCACTTGTGGTAGTCCTAAAGAAAAGAGGTGCTAGTGGTAGAAAGTATATTATTTGGAAAGGGAATATACAGTAGATGGGACCTTCATATTTCATAGAATCATAAAGTGGTTTGGGTTGGAAGGGACATCTTCAATTAGATCAGGTTCCTCGGAGCCCTGTCCAACCTGATCTTGAATGTTTCCTGGGCTGGGGCACCTACCACCTCTCTGGGCAACCTGTTCCAGTGTTTCATCACCCTCATTGTAAAAAGTTTCTTCCTTATATCTAGTCTCATTCTACCATCTTTTAGTTTAAAACTGTTGCCCCTTGTCCTATTGCAACAGGCCCTACCAAAAAGTCTGTCCCCATCTTTCTTATAAGCCCCCCTTAAGTATTGAAATGCTGCAATAAGGTCTCCCTGGGGCCTTCTCTTCTCCAAGATGAACAGACCCAAATCTCTCAGCCTTTCTTCACAGGAGAGGTGTTCCATCCCTCTGATCATTTTTGTGGCCCTATTTCTCAAAAATGAGATAAATACCTTCTGGGCTTGTGTATTTTGTTTGTATGTTTTAAGCTGTCAGTCTAGTTCAGTGTATGTCCAGTTCAAAATAAGGGCTCAAAATAAGAAGACGGCCATACAATCCATTAAGACATTCTCATAACATTTTGGCTCACAGTATGTGTTCAGACTCAGGAGATAGTAACATTTCTATGTCACATAAAAGTGGATTTAAAATGCTAATAAATGGAGTTCTTTCCCCTTAGATCTTTCACACCTTCTTAGCACATGGTAAATATTATATAAAATGGTGGAGGGTCAGAGTAGTTCTCTTCTGAGTGCATAAGAGGATGGATGGATTTAAAGCAGTTTGGATATCTGACCCTAGTAGAATCTCCCACCCAGGGTTAGCCACTTACCCCTCTAGTCTGTCCTCTGTAGGTCGGACCCTGATCTTCAATTTCAAAGGATATTTGGTAGCAGGGGAGAAAAAAGCTGCCCATTTCATTGCTGCACAGTGCTTTAGAGTTAGGCAATCAGCTTACAGAAATTGCAACTCCCCGGTTTTTGAATTCCCACCAAATCCTGAACTTTCTCAAGAAAGTTGTATGCTGCCTTCTGTCCTCCTTTCCTACAATGGTCACACTTCCAAATTGTACGTTGTAGTGCTCGTGCCCAGACCTGGTGTGCAATTCTTATTCCTAAACTGACCTTGCTGTGACCCCAGGCACTCACTCTGTGCCTGCGCTGATCTGGTTAACACCACACAGATAATGAGGTCTTCAAATTTTGTTTCCAGGAATTGTTTCCTACTGCATTATTTTGATTATAAAATACTGCCATATCTGTACATATGTATCAGGGTGTCACAACTTACATACCAATATGTATTAGCATTTCTTCAATCAAGCAAAAACTTGCACATTTTTCCTTTAGCTCCTGCTTCATTACTTGTGATTCATCATTTCCAGTGTTTTGTTCTGATAAATCTTCAACACGGATTCATTTTTCTGCTATTATACAGTGTCAACTAGCTCACAAAACCAGAAGAATAGTTATTAAAATGTTCACGCTTCACAAATAATATTTTGACTGTTGGATAGATATAAAAGTCCAGTAGGAAAAATATTCTGACATGATTTGTAACACGCTATCTTTCAAATGGCAAAAAATATCAAAATATAATTGAAACAGCCTGCTCATGATGCAATCCCCTTCCCATTTTGAAATGAAGGAAGGAAGCACACAGTATGCATTTTTCTGCGAATCTCAGGGCTTAGATCTACACAATGTATCTACTGAGGCAGGCAGTTAAGCAACTTTTCACAAAAGAAAAATAGACAACAAATATTGTGATTGTTCTGATAGTGTACGACTTAGAATTCATTACTGAAAGTACTTCTATATATGTTTAATTTTAATACACAATTATGAGTTTTCATATGAGTATTTGTAGGATTTGGGCCATCATGTTTAATGGAATGAGAAGATGAAGGTGGAACTGAAAACATAAGTTGTGTTGATAAAATGAAAGCATTAACTTAATACAGGATGCAGAAAATATACTGAAGAGATGACAAATCCTGCTTGTTAAATGTTTACGATGTGCACCTTGTTTGAAAAGCAGAACATTTAGCTTTTACTCTCCCTCTGTAATGTGTTGACCAGATTTTTCTCTGCAGATTTCTTTGGGCAGGGAAGCTACCTTGTGTAATGTAAGATTAACAAAAAATCATCTGCATGAAATGTTGATAGACTTGTGTATGAAATACAGTAAGCTGCCTTTTCTGTACATACACTGTAATAGAAAAAATGAGACATCATAGACCTGTATGTCTAGAAAATATACTTATGCATGAACACATGTGTCTGAAAATAAAGTACACACATGAATATGTTATATAGGTGTCTTTCTTCTCCCTGCAAGGTTAAGCCATCTGATTAAATCAAACTCTATTCTTTCTGTTTCATCCATCACTACCAGCAGATAGCAGAAACAGCATGAACCTTCTGAAATGTTTTTTTTTTGTTGTTTTTATGATGTGCAAGGCAGAAAGAAAGAAGGTTTAATTTAATCTGTTGGATTGACTTTACAGAGATGATAGTAACAGAAGCAGTATCTTCAGCTAAGTAACCTGAACAAACATGATATGGAAATCAAAAACAAGTTTATAAATACTGTACTTAAGCCCCACTTCTGCCTGCCCCTTTTATAAGGACACTTGAACAAGCCACCTCCTATTACAAGCAAATTTGCCATAAGCAGGCTGAAGGTGCTCTGTTGTTGGGGTTTTTTGTTGTTGGTTTTTTTTTTCTTTATTTTCCTTCTATTTCTCTTTTCCTTGCTTCTTATTAACTTTCTGGAAGATCCCTTTGATGTATGTGCTCATATTATTTAGTGAATTTCTCATTTGGTTACAAGAGAAAATAGAAGACTGAGAACACCTATGATGTGTTTTGGCTTATACCAATTCTAGTCCTTCAAGGCAGTTATTGTTTTGCGTTTGCTTTTTACAGTGATACATATTTATTTAATGAAACTATCTTAGCAATAACACAGGTTCTGAGGAACAAGTTTCTAGTTAAAAACTTTTTAAATTGGAAGTGAAATCAGAACAGTTTGATTTTTTTAATGACTTTTCCATATAGAATGGTTTTGTTTGGACGCCAATAAAATTTAGAGTAAAAGGAAATTTAGGGTAGATTATAGTGATAGAAACAGAATGTGTTTCTTTAAGGCCTCTATCTCACCTCTTCCCCACCCAAATAAACTCAGCCCAGATTTGAGTTGCAGATTAAGAAATGCCTAATCCTAACCCTTTCACAGTTTAGCACTCACTCACAGTTCTTTGCGACTGCCATATCTTCTGAATTAGGGTAAAAATACTTTTGAAATTCTAACTATAACTATGCAAATACATTATTATTTTCATTAGCAAAGTAATTGGTTAAAGCATTAAGATTTCACTTCTAGTTTTAATTCAGTTTCATGATAGGGTATGACTTTCAGTGTACCAGCAATCTCAACTGTTTCTTTCTGAGGAGAGTCAATCCCTAACCTTTGTCATTCTTATCTGCATCCATCCTGGAAAGAACTCTAGTAACTAAGGTCATTACAAAACCTCAAATACACTTTATAGATACTTCAAACATAACTTTGGACATGCCACAGTTTTCAGGTCTATATGAGAGAGAGTTAAGGTGGATTTCAGCCACCTCTATATTATTTCCAATTTCAAAACAGAGTGCAGGGTGGTGTGTGAAGTTGAGCCATTGTATAATTATAACAGCTTCCTCTACTACAACAAATGGGTTTGTTGTTGTTGTTGTGTCTGAGAATGATAATTTAGTTTTCTACTTCTAAAGAATTATGTACCCTAGATTTCTGCAAGGCAATGCTGGGACTTTGAGAAATGTTTTTTCAAGCTTATACAAGTTCATCTACAGAAACCTTACGACAGCAAAAATTCTCCTTCACCAGGTCCAAGATCTGGTTGTGATTTTATGCTACCACAGTAGGGTAAAACTTCTGTAGTCCATGTGAGATCCTTCCTCATATATTCATTAATTGTTGAAATTACCCTAAGGGTATAAAAGTGGAGATTGACAGTATTCAGAATTCACTGATACAGAATGTCAGCTTTATAAATTTGTTACTTAATGTAGTCTTCAAATTGTCAACTATCAGCTTTTTTGCTTCCTCATCAAGCTATTTTAACAACACTGACAAAAAGTTTTAGTAAGGAACAGTGCCAGGTTTTTACCCTTTAAGAGAAGTTGACTCTGCCTATGAAGTCCTCTTGGGTAGCAATGAAATACATTCTTAAATGGACATAGTACAGAGAGAAGCAATGGTGTTATGCTAAAGCTCCCATGTTAACCTTATTAACGGAAGTTAAATACAGGATAATTTAGTAATGACTGCAATATATAAGAACAGATGGCTGCTGGATGACTTCCTTCTGTGTACTGAAAAATTCCAATTAAGGCAAAATTAAATGAATTAATAATATCATAAAACTGCTATTCCACTTTTTACTATGGATTATGCCCTCCTTATCAGGGAAAATTGCATTAATTGCTTCAAGAAAGGAACCATTCAGTGGCTGCAGAGGACTTGGTGGTGAACTGTTCCACTTCCTGCCATTGCACAGTTACGCGTAATGTGACCACATGGAATTCACAAATTATAAGTAGGAAAAGAGTGCAGCAAGTTATTTGCTCCCAAAGCACTCTGTCATTTAAGAAATTGGAGAATCTCCAAGACCTGTATCATAGTATAAAAACTTTTTATCCATGCTGGGTAACCACTAGAAAGAGACATGCATAAGAATACCTGACATCACACTCAATGAAGGACATTATTATGTTCGGTCTATTGTAAAGCCTGCAAAAATATTATTATATTATGTTCTGTAAGCAGCACTAAATATGATTGTACTAAGCTTTCTCTATGTATAGTACATTGTGATTTTGGCTGTGGAGGGGTTAGAAGGGAGTGGGGAACTACCTTATATTGCTTTCAAATTGTTTATTTCAATTGATAAGATTTTGCTGTGTCCTTGGATAGGATATCTTGACCTTAATTTGTATGACTTGTTAATTATTTCTAGTGAGTGAGACACTGAATCAATGCTTGCTGGTGTTTTTAGGTTTCTGTGACCCAGTCTTGTTCAGGTGTCTGGGGCCTAGTTGTGCTCAGGGTACAGTAAGGGTAGAATGTATCTCTATTTTGCAAACAATGTAATTACTGTGTCACCAAAGGGTGGATTTACACATTTATTTATTATTTTTGTAACTCTTTCATGTCCAAACTCACCTTACATCTGGTCTGTTCAGATGTGAGTCCCCACCCAGGTGTGGGCTTGAGGTAAATTCTAAAGCAAAACTTGGAGTTGTTTTAACTTTTGTAATCTTTTTGTTGGACCTGGCATGGACAGGTTGGGTATCTGGCACTCAGCATACATGATACTCTGCAATCTCCACAGAACACCTCAGCAAAAAAAAAGGCACAGTGCTTTGGGCAGAAATAGCTGGGAATGAAATACAGAGAGAGGGAAACAGAACAGTCTCAGTCCAGAACAGAACTAACCCAAACACATGCAAAGTCAATCCCCTCTATAGCCTCCCTTTTCTGCAACACAGCGTACTGCCCACCTGCCCAGCTGTAGTATATTGGGCTTGGATGCACTGCGTATAGTTACAGTTGCAAGAGTCCTTGAGGGTCCTTCCTTAAGTCCTGATGTCTCAAATAATGAAGGCTGATGGACTATGTGACAGCCTGGCCTCAGACTGCCCTCGCTGTGTAATAGAGTGGTCATACCTCACGTGGGCTGGAGTCATTCTGCAGCTGCTGGAACATCATGACTGTACACAGCCAACGCTTCAGTGTCTGCATCCGAGCTAATCTTCCCAGCTTTCCTGTATCATCAATGGAGAGACAAAGGGACTTTTAGGGAATGATGTGAATCACGCTGCAGAAGTGCATGTCCTCTCTAGAAACTGCACAAGCAAACCAGAGAAATGAGCTGTGCATATCTACAGGTGGTCTAGTGAATCCCACTCAGGCATGCCAAAGGTTGAACATATAAATGCTCCATGGAATACTTTCCTCTTTTAGTGTTTCATAGCAGCATGAATTGTCTGGGAGCGTATATCAACCACGTGGAAAGCATGGAAGAAAGCACATTAGCTGCAATTGGACCCTGATTTGTGTAAGTTATAATATGTCTACAAAGTAAGTTTGGAACAATGGCAGTGGAATCCCTATAAATATGTGCAAATAACATCAGAGAAACCAAAACGAACGGAGGCAAATGTTTTAAACTGAACTGTATGAGAAAACATGTTATAAGTTACAGTAGAAGACAAATAGTTATATGGCACCTAACATTTTGTACTACAAGGATTTTTATTAAGCCACAAAGGTAACATAGAATCCCTAAAGACATAGATATTGGGCTGTAATACGCACTGGACTATGCAGCTAATTAAATTGTGATGATTGTCCATACAAGATGCTAATAACAGCATTAAGCCTCTATACCCATCACTGTAGCAGGAGTTCTGGAGACCCCAAAGGAGATGAATGGTGTGCCTTCTTAGTATTGAAATGTACTGCTCGGTTGTTGCAGCAGCAGGAGATTGTAAGATCAAGAGGCTTAATAGCTTTGGTACAAAAAGCAGTGCTACATTAAATGCAGTAAAATGCAAGAACTTACTGTACATTCATAGCACTGCAAGCCCCCTAGCTGTACATAAAGGGGCTGACAAACTGTGTATCTGTAGAGATTGTAAGTGACACAAGTTTAAGAAGTGTCTTACTATATGTCATTTCAGACAGTAGTTTTATTTGAAAATTATTTTTTGTGTTTCTGAAAATTTTGCCTAACAAAATATTTTCTCATATGATTGCAAGCCCATCAAAGATGGTGCTTTTTTATAGCAAGAGATGTAAAACTAAAACTATAAACCTATTTTGGAGCATATTTTGCAACAAAAGTGTTAAATGTTTTGGTTTTACTTATTTCCTAACTGTTTCAAACGAGTTGTGACATTTATTACGCTATTGTTTGTGGTGCATCTTCATAACTTTACTTTGCTCTTCTCATCCTTATTTGTGTTGTCAATGTGAGGATTAAAACAAAGGATGAAAGATTTTTATTTTCATAAATAAAATTATTAGAATTTTGCTTTTTCCTTTTTTATGTTACTATGTAAAAAGCCCCATTTTCATTTTCCTAACAAAAATATTAGTACAGAACAGTAATGCAAAGTCTTTCATAGCACATTTTGCAAACCTGAAGCTTAACATTGAAGATAAAGATAAGAAAATTTCCATCTTAGTTATTACACAAGACCATAATAACCTACTTGCCCTTTTACTTACCCACGTACGTGACCATGTGCACGCTGTCACCAAAAGGCATGTTAACTTAGGTTTTTTGCTATAATAACATCCTTCTTCACAGCACAGACCTGTTTTAGTGGGATAGGTCTCGATGGAGAAGGGATGGGGAGCTATTGCTTCTGTTGCTCCTGTGCACTGCCTTGTGTCCACTCTCAGCCTTCTGGCTGCTCGCGGCTGCTCCACCTGTACAAACTGCCCCTAGCCCTTTGCTGCTGAAGCTTTCTGAGCAGCATCAGCAGCTCTCCCTGCCACACAGTCTGTGTCCTACCTCTTCTTCGCCGCCTCCAGCTTGTGCTTTCCCATCTTGGAATACAGCTGTTTCTGCTGCCGAGAGAGCTCCATTAGCAGTACTTGTACAGCTAATTTGCCTGTGTCTATGTCAGGTTGGGGCTGACTGCCTGAGGGCAGCTTTGCCTCAACAGCTTCTTTCAGGCCTGGTTCTATGAGCAGCATTTTGAGCTCTTTTAAAGTCTTCCCTGCATATTCCAATTTTCTTTCTGAGAGTAATAGTTCACATTCCAGTTTACCGAGTTCAGAATATGTTTTTGACTTGCTCGTTTTACTTTGCATAAGACATTTTTTCAAATTAAATTCCTTTACACAGTTTTTTTTCTGGGGAAATTCTGCCTTTTCTCCAGTGAAGGGTTTCTCACACATTCTTGTGTTTTGGTTTCTTTTTCCTTTCAGACTGGCACCTTGTGGTTTTCAGAAAGCTTTGGTTTAGCTTTTTCTGCCCTACGTGTTTTTCTCAAAATGAAAAAAAAAACAAACAAGCAAGTAAAACAAACAAATAAACAAAAAAATTCCCAAAACCTAGAAAATGGGAAAATGAAAGATTCTGTTCATCATGTGGATGTAGTGGGGCTTACACATAGACCTACCTCTCAGTTGTTATCAACCATTTGAATGAAAGGGAATAAATGTTCATCACTCTCCCTGTCTGTTGCATAAAAGAAAATAATCTTGCTACTATTTACCCATGTGAGCAATTTACGCTAGATTATGTGGACTAACAAATGTCTACTAGTGGTGTCATCTGGTACCAGAAAAGTAGACTTTCATACCATTTCTACACCTTTTATTCCAAGACCTCTTGGTCTCTTTCAGCAAATAGAAAGGCACGGCAGAGAGCCTGCTTTCAACTTCCATCCTGGAAACTCTACATCCCCACTGCAGGGAAGAGAAAGCACTCTGAGAAGTATTAATTATCTTCACACCATGGTATTCCTGGATATCCCCTGACAGTAACCACTTTGCACCTTTGGAAGGGCAAACAAGATAACAGATTTCAGCATTAGGCTGTTCAAGGTTCCTTCTTAGAATAAGATGACTGGAACATGTGAGTGGACCTACTTCCTACCCTATTGGCTTTTGAGTTTACATCATCCTTCTTTAATAGTCATGACCTTAAGAAGACCTTGACATCCATGACTTCTTCCTAAGCTCTCTTCCTCTGGATCATTGTTCAGACATGTTAGTAGGAAATTCCAGATCTTGAAAGACAGCTCTAGTTATGGAGAGGTATAGCAAGGAATAAGCAGAAAGTTCTCTGCTATTACAGACTACAGGCACAATGGTTCTTTCAGCTAGAAATTATATCATTTTCCAATTTCACATATCTTGTTCATTTGTCAAGATATACTTGACCAATTCTTCTCATCTTCTAATTTTTTCTCAAGAGTTTTGCAATTATTTTGAGGTATTAATAGCTGAAGGAGTCATTCAGAATATAAGAATTGTGTTCTAAACCCCATTTAGTACTCTAGACATGGCTGCTAGTACTTTATTCACGGCTGTGGTATTACAGAGGTAATCAAGGTTGCAATGCTTAAGTTTCCCTAAGGAGGTCCAATCCACAACTGACAATGTCCTCTCTAAGGGAAAAAAAAACCTATTCCGTGATGAAGTGCTGCAGTCATTAAGCTGCAACATTGCAATCAATGTAAATCTTCCATTGGACCAACAAAAGAAGGCAAAAGTATCATCAGTGCCCTGTGTGGCCTAATTTCCTTCGTCTTTCTTTCCGTTTCATACTAATTAAAGGCAAAGAGCTTGTGTACTGAAGAAAACTTCTGGTTCAGGGTCATTGACTCCCTGTTCATCAGCACTGAGACAGACCTTTGTGGAAGGTCCATTGAAAAGGCACAAAGCAATTTTCCCTTTCATTTTATATCAGCATCTTTTCCTGTGCTATATCTTTTAATGAATAAGTTGTCATGCTTCCACATGGAATAACACTTTGACAAGTGATGAATAGATGCTATTAACATATTGTTGCACCAACCAAAATTTTATCTAGAACCTCCAAATCCTACTCATATTTCTTTGGTTGTGCTTCCTATAGGGCCATGCTGTAACAATATTTGAATATGCATTTCTGTTAATCTGAGGGGAGAACATTCTGCAACGGCTGTTTCATGATATTAAAAAAAAATAAATAAAATAAATAAGGAAACCAAAACGCCACAGAGGCTGGAGATCCATACTGTCATAAGAAGTTTGGAAGGCTTAATCAGTAATCTGGATAATGAATGATGATAACTGCAGTGGTGATTCTGTCACTTCAGAAGGAGATGGTATCTTTCTGGCTGCAAGATGTTTTACATAGGCCTTCACTGTTAAAAAACAAATTCACCATAAGTCAATATCACTTCTCATCCAAGATCATACCATTCAGTACAGCACTAGAAATCTTGGCCTCAGCTCCTGCTTCCGATATCCCTGTTAGTGGACATTCTTCTCCAGAAAAATCTTACATACTTTGAAAGTTAATGAATGGCCACTCTGCTCTCAAGTGTATCATTTGGTCCCACCAGTTCTGTGTCATCTGCAAACTTGGTAGGGGTGGACTCAGTTCCTTCTGTCATATCATTGACAAAGATAGTAGAAAGAGGTGCAAGGATAGACCTCTGCATTCCTGGAGGTTCTCTGCCCCAGTTAGAGAATGATCCATTAATTGTTACCTGCTGAACCCAGTCATCCCACTAGTTCTTTTATTGATCCAGGGTATAACACAATAATATGACATACATATGACAATACTGGGAGAGATAGTATTGAAAGTCTTGCTAAAGCTAAGGTAAAAGACAACCACTGCCCTCCCTCACCCACAAATCCATGACTCAACATTTTATGTTTGAATTGGGGTCACCATATGCAGATAATAGTAGATTATATCATCAATATATTCTGTATCAAAACTCAAGATGGAATGAAAGCTCATCCACATTGCAAAGACATGGTCAGTCTATTGACAAGACTGCATTGAAACACTTTCTCAGTTTATCTGCCGATAGCCCAAAACATATTTAGAAGAAATTCAGACATTTTGAGAAAAGAGTATGGGATGACATCTTAAAAGATAGAGTCAAGGAATGGGAGTATGAGAAGAGTGATATTTTTTGCCATAGAAATCAAAAGGAAACACAGGTCTTCCTGCTTATTTTGTCCTAGCCAGAAAAGTTGATATATTCCAGTTTCCAGTTCATTCTATGTCTGAAATCATCCAGTCACAGAGAGGTTGGCATCTGGCAACTCTGAATCTCCTAACTCTAGAATGGATGAGATAGCTTTGGTTAAAATCTTGTAGGTCTCTCAGTGTGGGACACAGTAATCACATAACTATTTCTAGACTTTCTTTGGTCAGATACAGCACCTCATTCAATTTTCTCCATTTCTTCCTGTGGATAGTGAAGGGACCTTAAGTCTGGGATATATATTTTCTGGCTTTCGCAAAAAATTTAATCGAGTAGATTGTACTTTCCAGCAAGTGAGAAAATAAATTGTTTTCTCTATTTAGGTTCCTACACTTATAACAGCCAAAGTTCCACCATCTGTATTTAAATTTACTTATATTCTCCCTCAGCATTGCCAATTTTCTTTCATTCAGCTGCTGAAATGATTTTTGTAATTTTCTATATCAGAAATGTTAACCGTAAATAGACTAAAGACCTGGTGAGCAGGCTTTTTGAAACAGAAGCCCATTGATTTCTCTATTATTCAGATTCATTAAAACAGTGGTATTGACAGCTAGAAGAATATAAGGAAGAATTTAGTTCATATAGCTGAATCTGTTTACACTCCAACTTTGGGAAGTGTATGGTTGACCTAAAGTAGTATCAGAGTTTAGCTGAATCCAGTGACTAACATGTCTTGAATAACAGGCCTTGAAAAACTTCAACGTCATTACTTCAAATCTGGAACCATATTCTGCACTTTAAATTTTGAGTATGTATCATTTTTTTATGTGGACTAGAAGAGGCTATTGGCAGTTCATCACCTTGTATCTGGAGTTAATTTGTATGACCAGTGATCTAAACTCAGAGTACTTCTCATTGTATAGCAAGCTCCATAGGGATACTTTTGAAAAATTACTGAAAGTAATCTTGCTTTGATTAGGAGACACTTAAGAAACTCCAGACATCTAGCAAAGAAACATCTTGATGTTCGATCCCTTCAAGCTGTCACACGGAACTTAATTCATACTGTTGCTGAAGTCTTATGGCTTGAAATGCTAGGGGGATAGGGCTGGCAAATGGGATGCTGAATCAAATGGGGAAGGGAAGGTTGTCCCTCAGGCTTGACTCATCAGCCAGTGATCCTCCTCTAAGTAGATGATGTTTTGTAAGGAGTATTGCTTAGGGTCATGTAGAGTTGGAAGGAATAAATAGGCAAGTGCTTTAAGTGAAGAAAAGATTTTCTTGTAACTCGTTTACCTAAACACCCTCTCATGAGCTGTTTTTCCTCCCTGCTGGTTTCTGAAGGTTTCTAGGGATTTAGGAGCTGACAGGAAAGGAGGATTTACATTGTAAGACTCTATGCTCAGAAGACGGTTGGCTGATGCTGTAGTTAAGGTTCTGAACAGGTAAATGTAATTGACTGAAATTGCATGTAGGGCTATCAGAAAGTATCTTCATATATACATTCACACTGCACTAGTAAAGAAGATGTCTAGATGGATGTACATGCAAGCCCTTCTAACAGACCTTACCATAACATCAGCTACCTCTGCCCTGAGTACCTTCTGTATAGGTACAGTGTGAATATAGCTGTATATGTGCATTTCAAAAAAGCAGTTATAGCTAAATAACCCTTGTTTTCATGCTGAGATATACCCTTCAATTAAATATCTTTTTTAAATTAAAAAGGTTATATTGACAAAGAAACTTCTCTCTTGTCATTATCTTTGTTTACACACCTGCATACTGTTAATGCAGAAACAGAATAAAGTTTTTATTTGTATTAGTATCTCTCAATCTTTAATAATCCAAATGCCTCACAAACTAATGGCCTAAATATGGTTATAAAATTTTGGGGGTAAAAGCTTTGCCCTGATCTGATGACTCCTTTTAATTACCTGTCAATAAACACATACTTATCAAGACTATATAGTTCTTCACCAGTAGTCCTTTTTGTATTATATTTATAGTCCACCTTTTATTTCAAAGGACTTTACAAGCTACAAAACATGTACAATAGTCATTTTCTTTATATGGTTCTTGGGGGCATTACACAACAAAGTACAAATAGTTTATCCTTCACCCCCACTGAAATGTAGTCACCTCTGAAGTGAAAGGTGGCAGCTTTTTAATAGCAAAAGAAAAACACTATATTTAATTAAACCTGCAAGGTACATGTAGTTAGAAAGAATGTGGTTGTTCAAACTTGAATCTTACATATGACTTATTATTCATTTTTCTGCTCTCCCTCCCCCTCTTCACTTTACATGCCAGGAGAGAAAAATGCCTTAATGCACAACCTGCTCTTTACTTAGACCTTTCAGTTATCCTCTGCTGTTTTGCAGGACTTTCAGAACTGTTTGAGCTTGATCCCTCTATGTTAGCTGTGAAAGAATCCAACAGCTGCTGCTTCATCTGAAGGATTTCTGTGGGGAAAGGAGGTTCTTTTAAACTAATTCCTCAGGCTGCTCACAACCCGGACTTTCCCCTTTAGATGTCCTCCGTGGCTCCCTAACACTTTTGGGACTCTTTGAGCTGCCTGAGCTGTCTTCCTTTCCTGATGGTGGCATTTTCTCTTCAAAGAACAATTTTTGCTGCCCCTCTATTCTGTTCAGCAAGAAAATGCCTTTGAGATCCATGTGGTTCTGCAGCCAGGTAATAAGCATTTAAAAATATATATCTAGTTCTCATTTGTTTAAATTTGCTAAATCCTATAGCAGTTAAACAGGTATGAAGTGATTTTCCTTTAATGTTGCTTCCTTCTGATAGACTGTGCAATGAAGCTGCATCAGTTTCAAAGGTTTCCCACTCCCTGCCTAGAATAGAGCTGTTACAGCAATAGCCCTTTGAAAAGGAAATGGCAAATGGCACCAGCAGGACAGATAGACAGCTTAAGTCAGGTTCACGTAGCCCCAGAAGTTCTTGGAAGCAGAAGAAGATATGAAAGAGGGTGGAAGGAAGAGAGTCCAAACTTAGAAAACATCTGTTGAAAGAATTAACTGAAAAAATCACCCCACCCCAAACAAAGCAATAACAGTTGAAAGCAGATAATAACAGCTGCAAAGACAGAAGCTGTAGCTGCAGAGGGCTCCTAAACTTGTGCAAATACTGTGAGACCTATTATTTAAAACAAAATTAAAAAAATATATATGTGCAGACTGGAATCTGCTCCTTTCAAAAGAACTATTAGGTACACATTTGTTTGTTTTTATAAGCATTTCTTATGTTTAATATAACCACTCTATTATTAGTTCCTGGTTGACCATGTTTATTAGTATGGATCTTTCTCAGCAAGGGGCTTTCAGGATTTTAAAGGCCTGGCTGCTGTGGCTCTACTGTCTGCTGCACACTGGTTCTGACAATGCTATCTCTATTTGTAAATAAAATAGATCAAGACATAATTACCACACAAGTGACCAAACTCTCTTCCCCTCTGTAAGCCTGCTGGACTTAGCAGTACTGCCTATTGAGACCAATTACTGACACATCACAACTGGCCAAACCGTGGCTGGGCAATACCTGAGACAGAGCTACCTGGAGCAGAACAAAATCATTCCAGGGAGCATCCCAGCATTAAACACTATGGACAGTCATTTGCCACTGTTTGCATTCATGGCCCGAGCCTGTTCAGTTTACTAGCACAGGCATGTTCCGATGTCCTCCAAATGATGCTCATTCTCTTACCTGCCTCCATTAAGTAGCAACCACAGTGGTCCTTGCTGTGAAGTCCTGACTACCTGTGCATGCAGGAATGCCCAGGCACAGGAAACAGATAGGAAAGATGCAAGTAGAAGAAAAGCTTTTCATGTTTTTGGCAATATGCAACTGACTAAAGACCATTCATTCAGACAGGATGGATATAGCCATTGATTTAAGACTAGACCTATGTGTAAATGTTTCGCTGAATGGGCACATGAGCATTTTGTAAAATTTTGTGTAGCTTGCTTCCTGAACTCATGGAACGTTCAACAGTTCAGGATATTGGATTACTTTGTTTTATACTTTTCAAAAACTACCATGGGAGAATTAGTGCCCATCTAGAAAATTTTCCAAGAACGATGAGCATGGAGAGTAGTAGATTCTTCAGTTAATTAGAAAAAATGTAGTAAATAGTTAAATAATCATAAAAGATTCTATCACTTCTCTATTTCTCAGAAAAATTGTGAAGAAAGAGTTATACAATTAGCAAAAAAATTTATCTTCAATAGAATCCTTTTTTTTTTTTTGCACTTTTTCAAACATGAAATATGGAAAAACATAGTTCTTATTCCAGAAAAGAATGTCAGTTTGTATAAAGCCTGGTCAGTGTTGCCTGATATAATTTTTATGCTTGATGATAGGGAAAAAATAACATTAGGAGGTTGTTTTGTGTTTGGTTTATTTTTATTTGTTCACCTGTTTCAAGAAATGGCTGATTTTAAAACCACAGTAAATAGGCAAGCACTTAAGGATGCATGTGGGAATTAGGCACAGATTTCTCTCTATTGTTAATAGGAACTGTGCATCTAACACTTGCTCACTGTAGTGGAAATAGACTTGAGCCTTAATCTAAAGTGCATTGTGAGAAATTACTTTATTTTTCCATTGGAGACTATTGTGAATGATGCAGCTGTAGTGGACAAAGCAAATCTAAAGGCAAGTGAAGTAAACTGAAAGACCACCATTGGATCAGGGACCATTGGACCATGGACCACAGGCAGAAACAGATGCTCCTTAATCTAGTATCCTATTAATAATTTAACACCACTGATCTCTCATAAAAGACTGAAATGTATTCGTTTTTCCTTTGAGACTACATCTAGCTTTTTTTCCCCTCCCTGCCTTAAATTCCACTTTATGTAGACTTTCACCAAAGTAAAGAACTTACCCAGAATCAGTGGAACTACCATGTATAAATAGACATGACTCTTTATTTAGGTGCCTTGTAAACTTGTATAACTATTGCGCAGGCAACCAATCTCTTCAGTGTTTTTGACTGTTCTTTTATTCTTTCTTGTTTTGTTGCTTAACTAGAAACGTTAATAAAGTGATTGAAAAATTAATGAGAGGTACATTACAGGGGTATTTTCTGAATGCCTGGTTACTATTTTTCCAATGTTGTGCACAAGTTTGCTCTTTCCTTCTAAGTGCCAATTTTCAAATGTGTATAGCTTATGACCAGATTTTGGGGTGCTGATTCTCAAGAGATAGCTCAGCAACTTTGAAATTCCTAAGTTATTATTTAATAAGGATAGCTTACTAAATTGCTAATAGTAGATTCTGGAAATGCTTTTAAGCACCCAAGTGTCAATCTGTCTACCTCATCTAATTTCATAGTCTCTCTGATATCTCTTCCTGGAGACTGAGGAGGAGCAGAGAATGACATACTTTAACATCACTGCCTTAGCAGGCTGTGTTCCTCCTCTGTAGTCTGCTGGTCAACAAGAAGCAACCAGTGATTCCTGATTCCAAGTTCCCACAGGTTCTCAGCCTCTGCCTTAAGCCTTCCTTTGGTCTATAACTTAAAATGTATTTCAAAAGAAGTCACAAAACATTTAAATATTAGTTGTACTCTACAATTCGCATAGAAAATCCATGTCCACAATAAATTGGGCAATACTTAATATATATCACTTTATGAGTATATTAATGAAGGAGCTGGAGTTGGTGAACTACCTCTCCTTTAACTGTCTGTTATGAGTTAGCCCCAGTAGACAGCTAACCCCACACAGCCGCTTACTCGCTCTCCCCCAGTGGGATGGGGGAGAGAACTGGAAGAGTAAAAGCAAGAAAACTCATGGGTTGAGATAAAGGCTGTTTAATAGGTGAAGCAAATCTGTGCATGCAAGTAAAGCAAAATCAGGAATTCATCCACTATTTCCCATTGGGAGGCAGATGTTTAGCCATTTCCTGAAAGCAGGGCTTCATCACATGTGCTGGTTACCTGGGAAGACAGATACTATAACTCTGAATGACCTCCTTTACTCCTTCCCCCAGTTTTTATTGCTGAGAACAATGATATCCCATATTGTATGGGATATACCTTTGATCAGCTGGGGTCAGCTGTCCCAGCTGTGTCCCATCCCAACCTCTTGTGCACCCCCAGCCTACTCGCTGGCAGGGTGGCATGAAAAAACAGAGGAGGCCTTGATGCTGTGTAAGTACTGTTCAGCAATATCTAAAACATCCCTGTGTTATCAACACTGTTTTAGTCACCAATTTAAAGCAGCACCATATGGGCTGCCATGAAGAAAATTAACTCCATCCCAGCCAAAACCAGTGTAACATCTCACCTTCCCAGCTTTATTTGGATTTTGCATAATCAGCTCAGGGATTGCAAGGAGGTAAATCCTTTTTGGGATTATTTTTAGAAGAATTAGCTCAAAGTTAGGGAATCTTGAACAATGCCATAGTTTCAGGTAATGCACCACAGTTTCTGCCAGGCATGTAAATACGCAATGCAGGAAGTCACTACAGTGAGAAAGTAAATATAGTGCATTATAAAATAAAACCTTTGGTCTAAGCAGGATGCTGCAAGGAGAGCAGATGATCAGGAATAAAATGCATCAGTAATTTACCAGTCAAGTATAAAAATCTGAAGGGGTTAAAGGAAAATAAAAAAGAATGTGTTAGCATAATAAAAAGTGTGAAATTAGACAAATAATGAAACTTAGGAGAAAAAATGCTTTTCAGACCTCAAGGTTGAAGAAAATTGCTTGAGTAACATGAAAAAATATCTTGTGGAGATTCAGAGTGTATGACAGTTCATCTCAGGAAATTTTGGTGATATAGATCAGAAAGCAAGACATTTTCCTGGAATTACCTAATGCAGATTTTCTAGGAAGAAGTATATTAAGGGATGAATGAGAAGATCAAAACTATCTAAATCCTTTCTGAGTTCCTATAACAAATGTGCTTAATTATGAAGGCCAATATATTAACTCATCCTAAACTTTTGCTGTCATGAACTGAGTTAGTTCTTCTTATCTGAGAAGATAAGGCATTTTTTTCCTTCACAATTTAAATTACAATGGTTTCTGAAAGATAATGAGAGTAAATGACACTATTCTGGTGGATGCACAAACTGATGACACAAAATATTATTGCAGAAGAATAAACAAGCATCACGGAAAAGATAAAGTTTCCTTGTAGGCAAGAAATTTGACATATTGATCAATTAGAAACTAAAATGAGATAAAAAGACCTCATTCTTATTTCACACTTGTTCAATATTCCTTTGATGTAAATGGAATTTATTCCAGCATAAACTGTTGTCAGATGAAACTGAAACCTAAAGAATAGACACTGTATTATCTTGTAATTTTGATTGCACTATTGCGTAGAATAATGTTGTAAACATGTTTTATTGGTTTTAAAGTTTGTGAAGGCTTTGTTAGCATATTGTTTTGAAACAAAAATTATAGCTCTTGCATGAGTATCCATTCTTTGATTATATAAACTGGGCAAAATCCAGAGTGATTAACACTGGTAAAATAAGAATTCATGTCAATGAACAAAATGTATGACTCGTAGCTCAGTTTTTATTCAGCAAACTTCATATGCTGTTCTCAATTACACTGTAAAAATGTTCTCAAATATTTGTTTCACTGAATTTATGATTTTAAGTGCAATTAAAATGGATAAAATATTAGTGTAAGTAGCTCAACGCATTGGACAAGGTACAGCCCATAGGGTCATCTTGATGAGGAAGCGTATTGTCCTTTCATGCATGTATAACTTGGTTAGTAGCTCTCATGTTTTTCAGATGACTGTTTGCAATTCATAACTTCTTAATAGTAATGAAGAACAACCAAAGTTTTAAGTTAATTCATACTTATCCAGCTCTTTTTGCTGAATCCCACCATTCTGTTTCACTCAGCATTAAACCTGAAAGTGTATTACAAACAATGAATTAATTGTGGTATATGATACTTATGCATCAGAAGAGCTTTAGAATATTAACAAAATAGCAGCAATCCACTTTGACTCGTCAGCAGCAGGTAAGTATCCACTTTAAAGGGTCATGTACAAAATATAGGCTGATGTCTGGTGGGAATAATGATTCCTTAAATGCAGAATGAAATATCCAATAGATAGCAGCCAATATAGAAGGCAAAATACCAAAACTGCCTGCAAATGAGACAGCTGGTATCTTTAGTTCAATAACTGAGCTAATAGAGGGTAATTTGGCACATCCTCAAGATTTACTCTGCTTACAGTTACTGTCTATCTATAATATGTTGATTATCATGTTTAGAATATTTAGACCAAGCTTTATAATTTATTTGAAACATGTCTGTAAATAATTGCACTGAGTAGGTAGACTGGCATCAATCAAAAGAGAAATAAGTTCCACGTGAATGACAAAAAAGGATGCAAAAAAAGGTTTGCGATCCTTAAAATCTTCTTGCTCAGAAAAATATTGTTCTGTCTCTTTGAATTACTAGAACTAATTTGCTCTCTTTCATTCTACTCAAGATACTTCAGATTATGGGTCTAAATAAAGGCTTCTACTCAAAAAAAGGTGAACAGTTACAGTCTTGATTCATACACCAGCATACATTAAATAGATAAAAGCTATATTTTAAAGTAAGAATTACCAAAATGTAAGTTCACTGCATTAATTGTCATTCTTGTTATTGTATTTTCAATATGGCAAATAGTTTGAATGGGAGGCATAGCAAATCCAAAAGTAAATTTCAATTGTTATAATGCAAATTTCTAGAGTTTATTAAATTCCATAAGTGTAGTATAGTGTTTCTGTAAATTTTGGGGACTTAACCAGAGAAGTTTCTGTGCAAAAATTCCACATAGAGGCAGAAAAGGTGGTTTAGGAGTAATAAAGCTTTCTTTACACTGTTGAAGTTTTATGTCATATGTTAAAAATATACATTCTGTCATTGATTGCCATGGTCAAGTGAAAGAAATCACTATGTATCTTTGGACATTTTAACCATGAAGTGAATTCTTCAAATACTCCATTTTCTGGAAAACAGTCTGGTTTTAATAACCTTTCCATGAAAACAAGCTACATTTTAATCCATTCACTCTTTCACAAGAAACCTGTTTATCCTCTCTAATATTCTGTATGAGAGGCATGTTTTGACTCCATTTGCATGTCATTATAGGACACAATGTCATAAATGTTATAGTAAAATAAATATATCCATGTCTCCTTTAGATATTCAATCTTAAACTTTAGGGAAGAAATAATGTACACTAAAGGATGAGCTAACTCGTTACTACCAGAGCCATATTAAATGTGCATTCATAACTTAGTGAATCAGTTGTCACTATTCTGTCGGGGGTACTGGCAACCCATAATTCATTGGAGTATAACTATTGTTACATTGACACGTGGAAATAATCTATGAATGTTTTTGTCTTATCTACTTTGATCTAATTTTGTCAAGACAGCAGTGGAAGCTTTTTTGTTTTCCAATTTTACCAGAATGAGCACCATGAAACATAAATCTGTCTCCTTCACATCTCTTCTAGGCTTGTGCTTCCCATTTGTCTCTATCACTTTAACCTTGATGTGAACCTCTGCTATAGCCGCAGCTCCAGGATCTGAAAATCCTTCTTTTACCATGTGGCAGCTCTCCTTATCTCTGCCAGGTTCTGTTCTCTGTCTGGTCTGGCACTCCCAACCCGACACGTCTCCTCCATGCTCTCCTCCAGCCTGGGGTTCCCTGGAGTAACATCCCAAACCTTAGTGCTCCTGGAAATGTCCCCGGCTTTTATGCTACACATGGCAATGCGCAGTGACATCTCTCGTATCCCCTGCTTGACTAATTTCATTGCTGTCCAGTAGGCATCTTGGGCCCACTATTATTTCCAAGATACTGTCCCTGTTGCGTCCCTTATGCTGACCACATCTGTCTCTTCTGTGTTGTTACTGTTGGGCCAAAACCCACTCTACAGCTGCAAGCATCTGGAATAATCTTCAATATTTATGGCTCCCCATATACTTTCTGGTTTTAAGTGTCAAGTGAGAACATATCCTTTCCTCCTTACCTTAATTCCTCTATGTTATTGGTACTTGTTTCTTACTCAGCTCTCCGTATTTTTAAATAAACATATAAAATACTCATACTATATATAAAATAGTAAATATTCTATACAAAACTAAGTTATATTTATGCCTTGGTAATTTACACTGCGTAGATTTTATAAGCCTATTCCTTTACCATTCATGAGAATGCCTACTATTTATTTAATAATTGCCATATTATAAAGTACACATGCTATCTACAAGCTACAGAATTCTTAAAAGCCACACAACCACACACTAATTTAGCATATAAAACTCTGACTTTTTAAGGAGCGATTTCACAGAATGTATAATAACGGAACTACATGCTTTTACAATTTGCCATTTATTGTTGTTGTTATTTGTTCTTTTCAAACTTTGAAAGTTCTATTTGTTACTGAGAGAAAAACTAGATTTTGGTGACAAGAGAAAACTGATGACTATTTTTTTTGTGCCTTTTTGTTTTCTTATTATGGAAGACTAGCAGGAGATACATCTAAGTAAACAATGTAGATGTCACCGCAGGTAAAGTTAATTTCTTGCTTGGTGTAGGGAATGACCAGTTTGTTTTAAGCACAAGCAGATGTTTCTATCTGACCATCTGGCCTTTATTTACTTTATTCAAAATCCTATGCTTCCTCATATATGCAGGGAGGAGAAAGGTGGTAATGATGGGGGTTTTTTGTTGTTGGTTGAGGTAATAAATCATAATTGTGTTATTTCTTGGTAGCAATAAAAGGGAAGCATGAAAATAAAGACTTGCAAGTAAAGAAAAGATTTTTAAGCAAGGTATGAGAAAAGGATTTCTCCATTCAGCAAATCAGCATATTTGGCAGTTCTGATATGAAATGTCATGAGCTTGTCTCATCTCTATTCCACATAGAACCTATCACTGAATGCCTATGTGCAGCTGACCTGTAGGGAGAGCATGGCTGAGCCTTCAGTTATACACAAGCCTTGTATACACTGCCTGCAAAGGGGTATGCTTTATTCCTCAAAGACCAGTTTTCACCACCTCTATAATATTTTAATCTATTCAGACAACATTCTTTTTATCTTGATTAAGCTTGACAAATTGGAAATACTAGGGATGAGAAAGACAAATTCAAGTAAACACAAAACTGCTTGATTTGGCTTAAAAACACCAAGATACTTCCTTGTGCTTAAATTTTCATTGACTCTGCAAAGCTATTAATTGAGTTTAAATTCTGTTTTAAAATGTTGTTAATATCAACCTTACGATGATTTTTATGAAATTAAAAAGTTTCAGGAACTGACACCTTTCCTCACTCTTTACACTGCAGACTAAACAGATGAAGGTCTGTTTTTTTAATCATAATGTTAATGAATAGTACTGAATACTGCTTACAAAGACCAGCTTCAAGCCATCCAAAAATGCCTTTTTAGATTTGAATCACATGCAAATCCATTGATAAATGGAGTTAGTTAATATATTATAACCTAAATTTTCTGATGTGAGATCCAAATATTTCTGCCTCTCCTTCACGAGCTGAAATAAAATTACCTTTGTGCTGGAGACACCTTTGTGTCAACAAGTATCAGTGGAGCAAAACTACAGATTCTCCTGTAGCCCACGAACTGAAGTTAGCCAAGAAGATACTTTCACTGCAATTAGAAATTCTCTTCCCTTATAAATATGTTATAAAGGTTGGTTTATTTTTCTTTCAATATTAATTTGCTTTAGAAATTGGACTTGTCTAGTGGAAACCCTTTTGTTCTCATGTGAATGTTAAAATTTCCACCTTTCTGTAGCAAGTAAACACTTGAAAGTCTTGTTTTCTACATTTACTGCAGCACATTAGGCTTTCACCACTTCCATGAGTTGCATTGCACACTTTGTGCTTAATTTTCTTTAATTCATTGTGAGACACAAAATATTAACACTGTCAGCAGGAAGGCTCAGACTGAAAGTGAAGTTGGTTGCTACAGTAAGAAAGCCAATTTGTGTTCTCCATTATATCATTGCAAATCAAGACTAACTATATCGACTTCAGTGGGGAAAGAGGTTGACAGTCTTATTGTCACTTCTACAAAATGAACCATACACCTCTAACAATACAACAGCATAGTTAATTGTTTAACTCTGGCTGAGAGGATGATGGCTGAGAACAGCAATGGTGACTTCTAAGTTTAGAGCTACAGGTGATTTTTATGCAGACTTCAAATAGGTGAATCTAGCTAATTTAAATGGCTAAAAACATCTGTTCTGATTGTCTTTATTCTCAAGTGTTTCCTTTTCTTAAACAGGACTTAATCAATGAGAACTTAGTTTAGGATCATTGTTTGGCACAAGCCCCTGACTCTTCTTCGCATCTACACATTCTTGTCTGGACAGAAAGAGATTAATCATTTAATTAAGCTAGGCTTTTATTTACCTGTCATCACTGTTGTATTTGAGTGCAACATAAGCATTGAAGAAGACTTGTCTAGGGTGAGGAAGCAGCATTTCAGAGATCAGAAGAGCTGAAATACAAAGAAATTATAATCAGAATTATCCCTTTCAAAGGCCCAACATCAGGCACCAGCTGTCTGATTCATTCAGAGTACTTAGGCTTTTTGGCTAGGTCTTCATCTGCCCAACCATGATATACATTTAATTCTGCGGAAATCAGGGGTTTCAGGTCATGTATGGAATGAAGCACATGGAGGACAGGGAAGTGATTCAAGACAGCCAGCAAGGCTTCACCAGGGGCAAGTCCTGCCTGACCAACCTAGTGACCTTCTACGGTGGAGTGACTACATGAGTGCACAAGGGAAAAAGCGACAGATGTCATCTATCTGGACTTTTTTAAAGCCTTTGAGACAGTCCCCAACAGCATCCTTCTCTCTAAACTGGGGAGATATGGATTTGATGGGTGGACTTTTGGGGCATAAGGGATTGGTTGGATGGTTGCATCCAGAGGGTAGTGGTCAATGTTTAGATGTCCAGATGGAGACTGGTGATGAGTGGTGTCCCTCAGGGGTCCCGTACTGGAATGAGTGTTGTTTAATATTTTCATCAGTGACATAGACAATGAGATCATGTGCACCCTTGGCAAGTTTGCAGATGACATCAGGCTGAGTGGTGCAGTTGACACACCAGAAGGATAGGATGTCATCCAAAGAGACATGGACAAGATGCAGAGGTGGGCTTGTGAGATTGAACAAGGCCAAATGCAAGGTCCTGCACCTGGGTCAGGGCAACCTCTGGTATCAGTACAGGTTGTGGGATGAAGGGATTGAGAGCAGCCCTGCAGAGAATGACTTGGGGGTACTGGTGGGTGAAAAGCTGGACATGAGCCAACAATGTGTGCTTGCAGCACAGAAAGCCAATCATATCATGGGCTGCATTAAAAGCAGCATGGCCAGCAGGTCAAGGGAGGTGATTCTGCCCCTCTGCTCTGGTGAGACCCCACCTGCAGTACTGCACCCAGCTCTGGAGCCATTAGCACAAAAAAGACATGGAGCTATTGGAGCGGGTCCAGAGGAGGGCCACAAAAATGATCCAAGGGATACAGCACCTCTGTTGTGAGGACAGGCTGAGAGCGCTGGGGTTGTTCAGCCTGGAGAAGAGAAGGCTCCACGGAGACCTCATTACAGCCTTTCAGTACTTAAAGGGAGACTATAGGAAAGATGGGGGCAACCTTTTAGCAAGGCCTGTTGTGACAGCACAAGGCATAATGGTTTTAAACTAAAGGAGAGTAGATTTAGACTGGATATAAGAAATAAAATTCTTACAATGAGGGTGGTGAAGTGTTGGAACAGGTTGGCCAGGGAGGTGGTGGATGCCTCAGCTCTGGAAACATTCAACGTTAGGTTGGATGGGGCTCTGAGCAATGTGATCTAGTTGAAGATGTCCCTGCTCATTGCAGGGGGGTTGGACTAGATGATGTCTAAAGATCCCTTCCAACCTAAACCATTCTATGATTCTATGATTCTACATACTCTTAAATCAAGTACCCAAAGAAAAGGCAATACTTTATTAGCTTTGAAAACACAGGTCTGAGTCACCTGCCTGCTGTCACCCAAGCACTTTTTGTCACAGCAGCCTGTAGAGCAAAGAGTTTCATAATAACCCAGTTTCTCAGGGTTATGTTTACCTAAACTAGACAGAAGGGTAAATTTGGTAGTTTCATTCCCCATCTCTTCTGTATGCACCTTCCATTTTCTGCAGCATATGACAAAAGAGATCCTGGACAAAATCAGTTTATATATAAATTAAAATACATTAATGTAACCTTTGATCCAAGTCAGCAGTGTTCTATGAGAAAAATAGTGTATGATTATGGAAAGACTGTATCATAACACTGTAGCCTGTTGGTATGGGCAGCATTAATTACATAATTTCCTAACATACTGAGTCATATAACCTATACCAGTACCTGTACCTGCATATCTGATTGTTTATCATGAACTGGGGACTTGTACAGTCACTAATCAGACCTTCACACTTGAGTTAGTGAACTAAAAATATCACCTGCTCTGCCTTAGAAAGGAGGAGACATTGTTTTCCATTAATATTTGGTGGCATTAGTTTTTCACTAATATTTGGTGACATTTTTTTCACATCTTAGCTTCTCATCTGATGTGCTTTTCATCCTTACTTGTTCTTAATTCGTAATTCCTCAGCTATAGTACAAAAACAGAGCTTTTGTAACTGGCGTCTGAGACAAAATACACTAAAGTCAATGGAAAGGTTCAGAGTGACTTCAGATGTCTTCTGACCAAGCCTTCACAGAACATGAACAGAATAAAAACCCATCAAATGTCTATGCTGTTATATAACTATTTCTTCTTCTTAAATCTGCTTATTCCCTGATCACCTTTAAGGTGATGTGCCATTAGTTCTGACTGGGTTTTTACAGGCCCTCACTTGCCAGTAGTGACCAAGCACAGAACTAAATCAATCTTTGTCAGGCCTGTAATAGAGCACTTCCCTAATTTATGAGACAGCTTTTCCATTAACAACAAAATCTTGAGAATTAAATAAAAACAGACCTTCACAAGTGCTGCTACATTGGTGAATAAAATAAAAACATTGATAAATGTACGCCCCTTTTCCCAGGCTGACTTTGAAAAATTCTGTGTCACAGACCCAGGTCATATTCTGACAACAATTAGGAACACTAAAATAAATAGTTGGCAATTCTTTGTTATGACAGGCTATGCAAAGTTGGGGGTTTTTGCCAACTAATGCAGTAGTCTGTGACTATGAATTACATTATTACAGTGTGTCTGCTAGTTCTTATGTATCTGTACTGTTATGCCCCCTTCAGAGCATGATAACTTCTTTGTTTTAAATCTGATTCAACTGAGACTTGATGAATTTCTACACAGAGCGATGGAAACGTGTCCTTAAATTTTGCTGGAATTGTTTCTGTTGTTAAACTAAACCACTTACTCAAAACTCAACCTGAACATTTTTCCTTTGGTCTTTCTAATGAAGCTTTGAATGTACCATCAATTAAGGCACTTAAACTAGATCAGATAAATCACTGAAAAATGCAAGAGCCATGACAGGGAGATGGACTGATTACCTAATAGGTATTTTCTACATCTAAGGGCTGCATCCTTGAAACTTACGTTGGTGTGAGTAGCTCATTGATGTCAATTAAACTGTTTTTGTCAAGCTTGTATCAAGCCTTAGATTTTATGATTTTCTGAAGTTAAAAATTAGTATTTAGTCATTTCATGGATTTTTCTACACTACTTCTCTTTCACTTTTTGGATGCGTTTGGAAAAAAAAGTAATCTTCTTATAGAACTTGTTGACACAACATTTTCAGCATCTATTTGAAGTGAAAATGATGTTTAGAAGGTGCTTATTTTAAAGAAATCCAAATACTGATTCTCTGAGATTTATTATGCTTAATAATGCTGTGAAATTTGTAATTGTTTTCATTTATGTCAATACACACACGTACTGTCCAGAATACTGGCAGTTTATAAACTTCTGTGGACTATGTAAAGGTTTTGGATAAATCATCATTAAGGCTAACACAGTCTCTCAATCAAATTGAACCTACTATTTTTAAGCACCGTAGGAATGGAGAAAAAAGAATACATCGTACATGTTGTAGAAGCAAGAAAAATAGGAAGTAAGAGTTTAGTGTCTAGGGTTTTTTTATCCCACTGATAACAGATTTAAAATTTGAAATGTTTAAACCCTTACCATTACAGATACTAGGAATAGTTTTCTTCAGTTAGTTAAAAATTATGGCAAGCACTTTATACAGATATATGTACATAACCACAAGCACAACAGAACATGAATGTGTGCTGGTGGAGCAGGGAAAAGGGATAGAAAAAAATTCTAAATAAACTTCTTGATCCAAAATACAGACAGAAGTAGAAGAGTTAATATTGGCATTTGATGTTCCAGAGGGAGCACTATAACATTCTAGTGGATATCTGTCTATTTGAAGTATTGTTTACATATACAGAAAAAACCCTAAACAGCTCACGTTGGCAGCTGCATGTAAGTAGCATCAAGCTGCCTAAAGTCAAGCCTAAAACGTAAGTCCTAACCTGTAAAATTTTGAAATATTGGAATCAAAATTGGAATTGGAATTATAAAGCAGGCCTGTTGGAGGGAAAAAAAATCCAGAACACACATATTCAGTGGAAGTGAAAAACTTTGGACGAAATAATCCTCATGATGCAGGGACATAAATGAATCTTACAAGCCTTATAGTGCTGGAAAAGGTGTGAATTTGGTCTGTCTTGTGTATGTAAGGTACTTCATTAGGAGGCATCACAATGCTTCCATTCTCTCTGCAGCTGAGATTTACCCTCCCTTTTCAGTCAAAGAGAGGGACAGCTGGGATCAGCAGCTCTTCTTCCTATATTTTGAGTCTTCTGCCCTCACCAGGGGAATAACAAAAGCAGAAAACCTAACTTTCACACCTTCTGGTTGTGGCTTATAGTTGGAGTCTTGCTGCTTTGGTCCCTAGACCCCATGCTGTCATTTGCGCTCCCATGCCTACTGCTGTTCCTCGTAGTTCTCTAGAGACAAAGTGAAGAAAACGGAGCCAGAAGGCAAAGAAAGAGAACAAACGGAAAGCAGTCCAAAATCACTTCATGTAAACCCAATCTCTCCTTTAACAGTGGCCAGTGAATAAAACTTTTAAACTGCCATTCTTTAGACATTGTAGATTCAGCTTTTTTTAGCCTCAGTTGCACAAGCCTGTATTATATCAAGGCTTTACTTTTAGAATCCCCAGCTTATCACCTAAGTATCTTTTCAGTTGCAGATCTCTAGCAACAACAATAGTCAATCTGGGCTGTAGCCCCCAGCCCAGGATTACTTCACCATCTTGTCACAAGCAACAACAGTTGTTCTTCTGTCTATTCAGACAGATAGAAACTTTTTTTTCTGCATCCTTTGGGCCTTCTGGACTGCTATGATATGGAGTCCATGGCTTCAGATACTGAGGCAGTCGTTTGGACCATTTTGTGGCAACTGGAACAAAATTTGTCTCTTAGTAATCTAACGGCCCATTCAGAACAGGACATTGAGTTCTTCAGTGGTTTACTTCCTTGATCAAAGGTCAGATCTGGAATTTGACTAGTTCTACTGATGGTAACAAAGAGGTTCAATACGGCAACAGTTAGGTAAAGATTATAAAACATACTATAAAGAGAAAGTCCTCCACTGAATATTCTGGAGATCTTTATCTCTGACATCTACAATCCCATCTTGCTGACCATTTGATTTCACTTTAGATGTTAACTTTCTAAAGGTATCATGTTTAATTTGAATGTTTAATTCACTTCACCCTCAGTGGATTATTGGATGTTGTTTAGTAATTACTGAATCACAGAATCACAGAATGGCTGAGATTGGAAGGAACCTGCCTAGAGGTCATCTGATTCAACCGCTCTGCTAAATCAAGGTCACATAGAACAGATTTTCCAGGGACATGCCTGGTTACTTTTTAAATACCTCTGCAGATGGAGGCTCCACAACCTCTCTGGGAAACCTGTTCCAGTGTTTGATCACCCTCACAGTAAAAAAGTGGTTTGTGTTCAGCTGCAATTTCACATTTTTTAATTTATTCCCATTGCCTCTTTTCCTGTCAGTGTGCTCTACTGAGAAAAGTCTGGTTCCCTCTTCTTCATTCCCTCCCATCGGGTGTTTATCCATATTGAGAGGATCTCCCTGAGCCTTTTCTCTTTCAGGCTGAATAGTCCCAGCTCTCCCAGCACCTCCTCACATGAAAGGTGCTCCAGTCCCTTGAGTTGTCTTTGTGGCCCTGTGCTGGACTTGCTTCATTAAGTCCATATTTTTCCTGCACTGGGGAGCACAAAATTTATGGAAGACATCCGTGGTCTCATTGAAGCAAACTGTGGACTAGTCACCATTTTACAGAAAAAAAAGCCCCGCAAGCTGAAGTAGCACAAATGGGTACATTTATTGGTTGTTTTTTATATCAGCGGTGAGAACTAGAAGAGAAGCTGAAATATCCTCTTACCCCTACTTTTAGTCCTTCACTTCCAGTTGAGGCATGTAGTTCCTCCCCCCCTCCTCTGCACACCCAAGAGTACTCACTCTGTGGATAAATAGAGGGCTTAAGTTTCCGGGGTTGTTAATCTGACACCTTTCACAGCACTAAATTGATTTAAAATTCTAAAAACAATTATTCATACATTGTATGAGGCATTTTCATTGGCATTGCATCAGAGCTGTTTGTCCTTTGGATATGACACTGTGTCAAAAGAATCATTACACTTTTATCATAATGTTTTATCAATGCTTTATGCAATGGAAATTTTTTTCTCTTTGAAAGGTTTAAAGAAGATACATTTTGTAAAGTAAACGTTTACATTTCTAACAAAATATTTCAGCTTACAAGCTTTCAGTTTTAGAGAGTCAAAGGAGAGAAATAACCTCTTCCAATATATCTAACAATATCTTTATGCCTATGTGCACACCAGAATTATTTTTTAACAGCTTTAACTGACTTACGTTTTTAATAATGTAAAATTTTTATGCAGACTGACAATGCCTATGCCAAGTTTTAGCCTGATACAGATTAAAACAGCTAAGGTATAAACCCCTGAAAAATGGGGTTTATAATGGAAATGGCAACTGACCCTTAACTGTAGCGGTGCTACCGGATGCTGCTATAATAAGCTTCCCTAGATGCCATGGTGTAAATGTATTAGCTGTACTAAGAGACCCACTCCTGGTATAATTATGTTAGGAACCAATAAGACAGCTCAGAAATCAATATGCTAAGACAGATAGAGTAAAGGACCATGGCCAGCAAACTGGGAATAGATTAGTCTGGCAGGTCCCTAGCTGAGCCATGAAGAAGGGGATATCTCTGCTGTTGTAAGAAAGCCATTAATTGTAAATTTTCCTGAACAAGGAACTTGAAGGCAGAGCTTAGGCTGTTGTTCATACCACTCAGCGTAGGCTGCAACTATTATTGATCAACAGTTAAGCTTTTTATTCTTATTTCAAAAACCAACAGTGAAAAAAAATCTAAATGTGGAGGAAGAAGGTGCTTCTTTTGTTTTATTTTATTTCTTAAAGAGACAGCCCTACCCATTCAACACTACGTTTTCCATTTTAATTTGTTTTAATCATTTTAAAAATAATGGGACACTAAAATTTCGCCAGGTTTCCCTTTCCAAAAGCAGCTAGCCCTGTAGAACTACACTAATTATCTAGTCAATAAAATTCTACAAGTGTGATATGATTGATATGATGTGATAAAAATAGGTACTGCTCTTAACAGCATTTTTAAGAGTCAAATCAAATTAACCTGTGCCATTAAATACTATCACGCTCTGTAATAATTAAATCTACGACAATGACACTTTTGCTGCTGCTAATTTTAACTAATTTCAACTGATTTTTTTCTGGCTTTTTTTCTGATGTGAGGGAGTAATTTGCTTAATAAACAGAAACATAGTATAATTCAGTGACAGTTCTAGGAAAAAAATGTAAAAGAAATGGAAAGGAAACAAAGGACAACCTTTTGTGGTTACAGTACGGCACATCTGCTCATGTCCAATCAAACTTTCAAAAGCGTAGTAGTAAACAAAAGCAGCCATCAAGCAGGGACAAAGTCAGAGACATAAGTGGTTTGAATGAGTGTGCAATTTCTGCCCATATGACCATCCTGACACAATTGCTCTAATTTTCTTTCCAGAAATGACTGATAAAAGATTTAGGTAATTGCTATGGAGACAGACTTCCTTCCATCACGGGGTATCTTGAATAAAACAGCCTCAGGGTCATAAGATGGAGTGTCAGTTTCTGCAGAGTCCTAAATTAATACTTGTCCCTGTTTCAGCTATACTTCCTGTACATCTAATGAAGTGAATGTAATTTATTTTGACAATGTATTGAAAATCACTTGATCAAATGACTATTCTGTAATGAACACAAAACACCATATAGCCTTGAAAACTATACCTAAAAAAAGACATAAATACACATCAATTTTTCAAAGCACATATTCCTCTCCTCCTGCAAACGTTGCATGTGTTCAACATAAGAGAAAATAAAATAGTTTCTAAAAGCTCAATGATTCATGTGATTGTTGAAAAAAGAGCTTTCTGTGATGCCTCAGTTCGACCTGTGTCCATTCAGCTCCTGACCTTGTCCCCTGTAATCAAAGTTAATTTATCTAGGTGATCTCTGTACTCCCATGTATTGAGCAGTACTCAAAAAAAATTTAGACACCCCCCACCCCAAAAAGCTGATGATTAGTAAGAAGTTGTAAAAGTACTGTAGATCAGCTCCAGTGCAAACTGAAGTCTGTGCATGCACAGTCCATTCTGAAGCAAATCTTACACACCCATCCACCTGTAAAATTTCATTGCTTCCGACAGTCTCTAGTCCACCGTCTGGAGTGTTATGACACATTCAAAGCTAATGTCATCAGGTGGGTGCAAATGAAAGATACCCACACAGCTGTCATATATTGCTCACAATTATAGAAGCTATCAAAAAGCCACAATCTGTGCCATTTCTAATGACAAATATTCCTTCTGCTGGACTGTGAGTGCTTTATAACATTTTAATTTTAAAGTATCTGCTTTTTTTTTTTTTTATGGGCAAACACAATCATTTTAAAACACACAGCATGAAACAAAAATGTTGAACATTATTTCCTTTCTCCACTCTTTTAGAGGAAATATAGCTGGTTTCAAGACATATTTTTTTTAAAAATAGTGCATCTGAAATGTACATGAAGTGACTGAAGATGTTTTGAAAACTAAGTAAACCTGTCATGAGCTTGCCAAGGCTGCCAATGTAAAGGCAAACAGCTGTACAATGCCAGCCGAGAGGCACTGTGTTGTGTTTAAATACAGCCAGGCAGAAGCCAGTGGATAATGCTCAGTAATGGGTTAATCAATACTTATTATGGTTTTATTGGTTCACTAAAGAGAGAACAGAACCTAGTGAGCACAGAGTCGAAAAATCACTGCATCTGATCTAGATAACATCTTCTCTCCCTTAGGGATTTCCCTATTCAAGAATCCAATTTACCATGCCTGATTGACAAGGATTGGATCCTAGGGAATCACATAACTCTTTTTAGGACCCAATAAAATCCTAATGGATTTGTCTGACCGGTCAGAAGATTCAAGTTTTACTAAACTGAGGGGCTTTGTTGCAATTAGCCTGTATTCTACTTGCAGTTGAAAAACTAAGCTATTAGGAGTCATTGCTTTCTAAAATGCTGGAGTCATGCCGGGTTGTGAATGCTAGATAGAGTTACCTTTCTTTGCAAAAGGAGCCTCTTACAATGGATCACAAAATTCAGAAAGCTTAATGTTAAATCGCATTAAATTGGTGACCCAAATGATGAAAGACAGTATCTTTCAAGTTAAGGCAACACTCTTCTTTTGCATCTTATGCTATTAAAAAGATACTATACAGCAGATTTCAGCCTCTGAAATTCATTTTCAAGGATAAATGCATTATTTAAACTAGTATATTTAACACTTCTAAAAAACCAGAATAAATAGTTGAAGGCTTTTGTACTCAAAATACTTTGTGTCAAACTGTTACTCATTGTGGAAAACTATTTGCCAATGTTTCAATTTTGTTGATATTACCTTTTTTGTTGTTTTATTCCTGCGGATATTTGTATGAAAATGAAGACTGGGTCAAGAGAGAGAGAGTCTGCTTTTTTCACACAGAGCCCTACCCTTCCATGCAATAGTCACAAGGGCATAACCTTTGAGAACTGAAATGTTGTGGCAGCCTATTCCTGGCCTGGAAAAGTAACAGGAATGCCTTAGAACAGATCCCAGATATTGGGTATCACGGTCTTGGATTAATGATCTAACTTATACTAGACCATGCTTCACCTGCATGTCTCAAGCTTAGTGATTCTTTTGTACCACAATTGAAATAACTTATTCATATGTTTTTTGAGCAGCAACACAGACAGCAACTGTCATGCCAGCTGACTCTACTACAAAGGTACATTTTAATTTGTCTCCCATGTGAGAAAAATAGAAGCTGTTTAATACATTGTTTTGTGATTAGAGCCATACAGGTCTATTTGCAGAAATTCAGCAGCTGCTACTTTCTCTTCCTTTTACAGCATTTATGTAATGAAAAAGTGTTGTTGTCTCACTTAATAGATGATCCTCATTTCTGCTGTAGTTCTTGATTGGTTTAGAAGTTATCATAAAGGTAGTAATGGCTACAAAACAAAATTAAAAGGAAGCAACAGGCACATATTAAAGCAATATAAATTCTGATATACAAATCTCTTCGTTTGGAAGGAAAGAATGAAGATATAACAGCATTACTGCTTTTTTAATTGTCTTTCCTCTTATTCCTTCAAGATGCTAGAGTTTGCCAAGAATATCAACACAAATCTGGCAAACGTTCAGTGGTCTGCTTCAGACTAATGTCATATGTACTCCCCATCCTTGTTATTTCGCAACAGCACTGAAATATCTGGAGTAGAAGCTCTAAAAAAACAGAAAAATTTTAAGCTGTATTATGCTTTACCATGATGCTTTCCCCACTGAGTAGAGTAAAGAAAAAAAAGTCCTCTCAGGATATGTTTTCATCTTCCAGACAGTTTTCTTTACAAATCTCAACCTATGCTTAATATGTTTTCACAGATGTCCTTAGCCAAATTGAAAATTATTTCACTTAACTTCAAACAAAAGTGAGTTACTGAACAAAATTTAGGCATATAAACTACTTCTGGAGTCGATGGAGAAAGATGAGTGTCTTTGGAAGGTGCTTGATCTCATGCTACAGCAGGAACCACAAACGTCTCTTGGAAGTGTTAATAGGGCTAGAATTCAGATGACCAGCTGAAAGAAGAAATATAATATTTAAATGGTTAAAATTCAACTAAACACATCCCTCCCACATTCATGAAGGTATCTGAAGGAGAAGGAATGAAACTAAAAAATTAAGTCCTCAAAAGATTTTAAATCTTTTCTAAACACTGGAACTTTTTTTGAAGTTCAGATATATAAAAGGCTTGTCTCTATCTCTTGTAGTTACATATATCTAGATATCTAATAAAAATTCCTAAGGAATTTCTTTGGAAAATATCCCTCACCCACAGATCAGCTATTTTTCAGGTCATAGTGACTGATTTTATGGAAATTTAATGCTCAAGGAAAGTATATATTGGACAGCACTAGAGCCTGAAGACTTTTATTTATTTAAAGAAAAACAGCAGTGTGGTTAATGGCAAGTCAGTTATCCCATATCATCCCCCTATTGTGCCTTGTTTTATGGTAGGTTTTCAATTTTTATAGTGTGGAACATATTTTAATAGACAGATTATTTAGAGTCTGCCTTACCTCTCCCAAATCACAGTCACATAGACCACTTCCCTTCTTTTTGACTGCCTGACAGTTCTCTGGTAACTAGACTAATCTCTTCCAATGAAAATTTATATTAGGAAAGTATGTAGGTCAAAATTTTCAAAAGCAAATATTGGCTTGGAATGCCCATCTTGATACACAGAAGTGGCCTTCCTTTTTAGAGAAGAGGTAACCAACTTCTGAAAATCATCAAATTTCTTACAGATTATAGTGTGCATATAAGAAATCTCCAAACCTCTTTAGAAATTCTTTTGCAGTTTCAGAATAGAAACAAAACTGCAAGTTTTAAAAAATTTTCAGTACAACCTTCATTTGGTTCTCAAAAACCATATAGCAATACAAGAGTGAACGTGACTATAATGTTATTTAAAGCAATTTCTCATTGAAAAATGCCTTTGGTTTCAGCATGCCCAACCCTTTAGTGTGGAGGTGTGATTGCCAGGCGTGTTGTGGCCAAGTTGTTTCAATTAACTGCACCTGTTAGAAATCAGTAAAAAGAACACAAGGAGGTTCCAAACAAAACACAATTTTTCAAAGATGGACTCCTAAAATACAGTTCCAGAATCTATGTCAATGCACATGGAGTACATAAAGTCTCCTGGATACTGAGTCTACTCTGGATTCCCCAAAATCAGTCTGATTTTCCTTTTGCCAAATACCAAGATACATTTATTTGGACACTTAACCTTGAACTTCATTTCTGTCCTTAGGAGTAGTATTTCCTAACATTATTGAAATTCAGGTTTCTGTCTGTGACTATGAATTAGTTGTCTACTTTTCTTGTTTTCTCATGTGAAGATGGTATGGACACCAACTATGCATTCTCAGAATATCTACTTCGATTACCATTTGAAAATTATTTCAAAGGAATCTAAAGTTTCAGTCAAAAATTAGCTATTTACTCATTTTCAGTGATCACTCTGTTCCTTTTTTAAATATAAGTTTACTCATGCACATTTAATAATGGCTTTTATTTTGCTTTTCATCACCAGTTGAAATGGAAAATAAAAGTGCTAAACTTACTGGTTGGAAGCCAAATTGTAGCCATACACACAAAATGTACATCACACGCATAATTTTAAACATATACATATGCTTTTCACCTTATTTTTTTTTTTTGGCATATGCTTAACACAGTATAGGGTCTTGCTAACAGAAACAAAACAAATGCAGAAGGCATTATGCCTTATGAATTACCCTACTGTGTTATTCTATTGATGATCCATTTATTTTTGTTTGGTTTCTTTAATGACTGTTAGTACAAAAAGGCTGTGGCCTTTTAAAGCTGTTCCATACATTTAATTGCCTTTTACCTGAAGATTTCTTCCCACTTTATTATCACAATAAGTAAGTTTTTTTAACAGCAATTCAAACAAAAAAAAATCTTTTTTTCCTGCCTCTTAAAGTTCAGCTGCCATGTCTAATTTGGGTGCCTTTACCTGCCAAATGAATGGTATTAAGAAAAAATACGTATCAATGTTGCAAAAAGGAAAGTTCACTTTTAGGCCTCTTTTCTCATGCCAAAGCACAGGTGCTTCAGATACACCTAATTATAGCAGTAATTAAAGTTATTACCTTACCTGTTTATTCAAGGGCACAAGGACTTCTAATGGGAACAAATCAAGATATAAAGACTTGCTGTCAATTAGGCTTGAAGGCTTGAGGAGATAATGAAGGAGGTTTGGAATCGGGTTTCAGTTCTGTACAATAACAAAAATAGTAATTCAGCACCTCTTACTTTTCCTGGAACCGTCCCAACAGTTCAGGAGAAGAAAGACAAGAAGATTACCTGGGTAACATGATCTTAAGGCTACCAGAGAATAATGGTGTTCTCCTGTAGCCACATCTATGGCAGAGCCTGCTGCCAACAGAAGATGGGACCGCTACAAATATAAGCCCGTCAACCTGAGAACAACAAATCTGTTCAGCTTCTTGTCACAGATCCTGTCAATATAGCGCAGGCCGCAGAAGGACAGGTGAAATGTGACTCTGCTGTGGGCAGTGCACTCGTGAGCCCTTGTCTTAGTAAAATGGCATGACATGACTAGTGCTACTTTCACAGAGATGTAATTTAGGACTGACAGTACACTGAAAATATCCTTCTGCTACATGTTTTCTTAGGCAGTGTGCCTCCATTAAAGTAAGAAAAGAGGAACTATGGCAACTATAGGGCAAGATAAGTGATTTACTGAGCTTCTACACTTGTTCTATCATTAGTTCCATAATTTTGAACCTAGCAGGTTCAAAACAGGTATTTCATACTGACTGGGAAAATTCCTATTGGATTGTTTATTGGCTTTAATATAATGGCATACATACACATAACTCAGGATAGACAACTACAGAGTTTGTTTGTATATTACTAGCCAACTGAAAATATCAAATATGCATCGCTTAATGAATTAGATTAGTCACACATTTTAAATATTCTGTTCTTGTTGTCTGATTTCATTATGTATATTTTACAGCAAATTATTAGGAATGTTGCTCGATAAGCTGGAAGATAGTATATTCCAGCTATAGCCATTATATTTCATTTCTTTGGAGTTGGTTCTTCCAAATATTAAGGAAAATACAGAGCGTCTTCTAAAAAGTGACCCTGTGTAACAGGGAAAATTAAATGACGGAAAGGAATTACTTATATTTTCCTTTTTGATCTGGTAGGTGCAGGTCTGCAAAGAGGGGAAAACATTACATCGGGATAACAGTCTCTCTTTTATTGCATGTGTCCCACAAATAAATAAATGGGTTTTATATGCTAGTGCAGTGGGAATTTACAGCAGCAGGTGTGTGATACCTGGTTAGAATCTGTTCACACCAAAGCAAAACACCAGCATGTCATTGATTAGAGCCAGGACTAAACCATGGGATTTCTTTACTTTTACAAAAAGTTTGGGGTTTTTTTCTCCAAGAAAAATTGGGAAATATGTCATAATTCTATACCTAAGTGCTTTACATTTATAATGTAATAGAGAAGGATTGGTCTCACTGGCCAAGCCCTTCCACAGTGCTAAGTTCCTATGGCTTTCATTCCCATACTTATTTTCCCAGCCTGTGATGTCCCTTAAGAAGCCATCAGGAAACAAATGGGGTCTGGATGCTGATTTAAAGCCAGCAACTTGCAAACCGATCCATTCACACATGTTCCATTGATTTCATTAACCTTCCAAGATGCAGAATTCAGGCCCAAAGGATTGTTAATTCTGGATAGGGACTTTGAGGAAGCACTCCAAGATTAGGGAAGGTGTGAAATAGGTTTCTTCTTCAATATGCTGAAGCCCTTCTGATGTTGTTTGGGTCAAATTAAAGAATATTTGAACCGCAGGGAAAACTTAAGGAAAGCATTTTATTTACAGATAATTCTCCTTATCTTTTATTTATTTTCTCTTTTTCCTACCACTCTGCTCTTTTGTTAAAAGAAGACAGCAAAACCACAGAATCTTTTGTTGCTTCCTACTGATTTCCCCCTACCCAATGTTCTAATCTTCTATTTATTTCATCACAAGTGTTTTTTTTAATAGAAATTACTGAGGTTGTAAGCAAGGTTATGATTTTAGTGGTGGAAAAAGCAGTAGAAGTATTTGGGCATTGGTAAATATATAACCCTTGTGGGATTTATAATTTGTTCATGAACTGGTAATTTCTCCTTTTAAAGTCAAGAGTTTTCATATAAATACAGTCAAACTTGCAACATTGACTCCAGGACAAACACTATCCCAAAGTCTTCCCATTGAATCATTGGTTTTGATTCCAATCTCCATAGCAACAGAGACCCAGCTCTTCTGAAGTGGCAAAGAAATAGTGGACTTTTCACATTATTCAAAATTCAAAGATTTCTTCACTGTGAGGTGAGGTAGCAAAGAGTTATTAAAGGAAACCCTGAATCTTGGCAAACATATAGACATGTAAATACTAACTTCGTACTTTAACTACTTAGTTTATCCAGCCTAAAGCCTAAATTACAGATGCTCAAACATGAGAGTAGAGATTACTCCATTCACTGTCAACAGGAGGCCACTTTTTCAGGAAGTGTCTGTAGCCAGGCAATAGTAAGAACAAGGCACAAAACAGCTGATCTCACATCACATCTGTGGTAGACATAAGCATTACACTATCTTGTCCTCTTGTGGTGCTCTGACTTAGAAGTCCTACATTCTGGTTCCTGCTCAGTCAGTCATGTGTGTGCACGTGTTTAATATTTTGCATTAGACTGGTTTTTGTAAAAAAAAAAACAAACAACAAACAAACCCCCAAAACCCCAACAAATTTAAAAAAACCCCAAGCATTAGGAATTTTCAAACTCTTCTGGAGTAAGGATGGGCTAAAATTCAGGACTTCTATTTTTTTGACAAATATCCTTGATTATGTAATTTAAAATATTCACTAAGCTGAAGAATGAACTTCATAATGACTAAGTCCCCTCTGGGATCTCCTGCAGGTGCCCAGCAGCTTCAGCTGAGCTTCCTCTGTACATTGCACCACACTGTCAGCACAGAGGGAGATGCAGGCTGGGCAAAGGCACAGCTAGAGAGTTTTAGAGTCTTCTAGAGTCAGAAGAAGTAGGCTTTCCCTGATATTTACTTTCTTACTATGACTAATTTAGATTATAATTTCCTCCAGGCAGGGATCTATCACTGTTTATTTTAGAGTGAGATCTTCTACATACCATAAGGCTCTAACATTGTCAAAGGATGAGTAGAGAACAGAATATCTATGACATTTCAGGGAGGATTGCTTCTGAATACCTTATCTTTCTGTCGTTCGTTACTGAGTCAGAAATCTCCCTCTGAAGGCAATAAGAGACACTTCACTGAGTAATGATCAAACCTGGACTATCTACTTGAGCCAAGGATAGCTCATCCTTTTTTTTAAAGAAGGTACTTCTTTCCCTCTCTCTTAAATGTATTTGGTTCACCATATTTTTCCTTTTTGTATCACTATTTTATTCCTTCTTGTATATGTACAACAAACCTCAGTATACTCCTAGTAACTCAATCGTCTGAAAGCATTTAAAAAATACTTTGCATTGCACAGTATCAGTCTTTTGTCATTATTGATAAAGTTAGCATAAATAAATACATATACTCTCTAAATTTTCTCATTCTGCTTGAAGTTCTCTTTCCAAGGTGATTGTGCTTGTTCAGTAACAGTCTTCTCAGACAAACTTGTCTTGATTTGTTTACTAGAGTGAATGAATGCTATTCTTTCTAGAGAAAAACCCTCTTTGTGAAAATACTGAATTATTGGCACCATATACTTCCTTGATGACACCTATTCCCACTTAAGTGCCACAAAAAGAGAGTGGGGGATAGTAAGACATGAAGTCCAGGCGCACTCACACGAGGCATCATGACAAATTATGTAACATCAAGCATCTGGGAAACCCCTGATGATTGTTTGGAGTGTCAAAATATCTGCAGACTGTAACAGGAAAGTGCTGCCTGCTTTCTCACTTTGTTTTTTAAATATTCCATGCACTCTTTGAAGGCAGTCCCATGACAGCAGACAACAAACTGAACTTCAAAGAAATAATAGATTCTGACATAGTGCATGATTTTTTTCACTTTCCTTGAATTTTCACTCTCCAGTTTTACACTTTGCTGGAGCAAGAGGCAATCTGCCAAAACAGCACAACTTGAACTGGTCAGCAACTGGGTCTCTAATTCCCTTTCATGTTGCAGAACTGAAAGTGATAGGTATTATGTTCTTTTTCACTTTAGAAGTGCCCTTGATTTGTGCATGCAAAAGTACAAGGGGCAAGTAGAGAGTGTTTCTCACATGTTTCTCTTGCTAGCCTGCTTGTAGGTGAGAGACCACTTTCATTACCATCATGATCTAGGTCCCTTGTTTTTTTTCTTAGTGACCTTAGTTTTCTTTTTCTAATAAACAAACGAGAATATGCTGACCACAAGAAATAGTACATGTAAAATAATCATAGGGGGAATGGGCAGTTGGATCATTGCTGGCCATCCCCGGAAATGTCACAGCTGTTCATACATGGACTAAACCTTGTGAGGTGCTAGGCACTGTACCTCCATTGGCAAAGACAGCTTTCTAGGACACGTGGGCTGTTGTATCATGTTCTTTTACTGCAGTAAATCAGGGATTAAAGATCAATATGAGCAGCTTTGATGCTTCAAAATCATTTGCCTAAACACATGCTATAGATACAGGACAAGAATGTAGTTTGTCATATACACCTCTCTCCTAGAGAGAAGCTTAAAGTGCCCTCTTACACAGTGCAATTTACCCTGAGTGCAGATTGCATTACAAAAGGGTGAATGGCCTCTACAAGGCAGCTATTCCCACTCCTTTGCAGATGCATGGGGAGTGAGTAATGTCTGGCTATGACCCTTGCCCCGACATACTGACCAGCACAGCCTGGCTGGTGCAGAGAGAAGAAATCATCTGTACCAGGTAAAAGGCTAATGCAGTTTATTTTCTTCCTGGAGCAAGGGGTAATCAGGGACTATATTGTGACTCTCTGAGTCATGGTTCAGTCCCTGATCTCCGGAGACAGGCAGAGAACAACTGCTAGGGATAATTCAGCAGTATGTCCCATGAAAAGACGGTGTTAAATACAGAACAGAACGTTACATTTTAAGGACCAGAAGAACTACCAAAAAATGTGCAGAAGATATGTGCTAAATGGTGCAGCTTATTTTCTTTTGGGTAACTTTTCCCCCTTTGTAATTACAGCATGATCTGCCTTGCCCATGTTCCTGCATTGTCCCAGAGTACTGTCACAGACACTCTGATAATTTCTACAACTGCATTGATTGTAACATTCAGTAATTATTTTTTTAATTAAATTTTCCACATTTTTCCACCAAAATCAAAAGATAAGCCAGGTTCAACCATTTTAAATACATTTCTTTCATCTCATTCCTGAAAAGAGTTCTTATACGGGAGAGATTTATCCAACACAACCTTCAGTTACAGCCAAAGAGTTTGTTAACATGGCTCTATCTCTTTATGAACAATTACAACACTGTAGTTTAGATGTTCTTTAAAAGTTTAAATAATATGCTTTTCCAGGTTTTTATCTTGCTAATAAATATTTTAATTTATGTTGCTAATTTGTTTCAGATTGTATAACAAAACTGTTGCAAATGTTTTTCGTCCATCAGTATGTACGAACTAATTACCTGGGTTTTTTTTTTCCATGTTGTGGGACCAAGAATGGTCACTGAAAGTGTTGCTGGAGTGACATCATGGACAAGAGATACAAATCTCAATGTATAGATTTGATGGTATCCTCCTGCAAATGTTCCTGAATGCAAATTATTATTCACTAAACTCGTTCTAGTGTATCTAATGAAACTGCTTGGAGGAGTGTAGATTACTTGTATGATAAACATATTGCAAGATCTGGCCAATATACATGAGGCAGTATTATATCAAACAGTGGAGATTCTATGTGAGATAGGCGTATCTCTGTTCCCCTTAGGGTAATGATCATTCAAGGGTGTGCCTAATGCATCCCAGTACTTCTATTTTTGCACTCTGAAAAAGTACAGGGAGATTTAGTCAGGATGCAGTACCAGGGCTGATTTTACTGTTGTTGATTAGGGATCAGGCAGACAGTTGCCTTCTCTGACATCACTTTATTGCAGTTTTCAAACAGACACTTCGCACTTTGTGTGAACACCAACCATAATTTCTGTCACGATTCGTTAAGATCCAACAAACCCTCCTAAGGCTACTGATGAAACTTCAGCAGTTAATATTCAAAACATGAAAATCTAGGCTTGGATTCTAATTTGCTACTGATGCAATATTAAAGCAATATATGTATAAAATATTAATGCTGTATTTGTTCTGAATTTATTTTATTTAATTTTTTACACACAGATAAAACCCTTGCGGCCTTAAAACAACATGTCTTATTTTCAAGGATGTCCTGAGGGGCAAACAGTAAAGGAATATACACACAGCTTGGTAACCTGAACAATAGTATGGTAGAGGAACTCTGCTGAAAGATATACTCTTTCATGAGCAATAAGGGTTTTGCTGATAAAAATAAAAATGTCATCTTATCAGTTTGACCAGTTGATAGGATATAATTTCTAATACTACACCCTTGAACCCATCCATAGTAGAAGAAGCCTGGAGAAAACTTGAAGATAAGGTCCTTCACTTATTCTATCAGTATCAAGAAAAACTCAGATTTGCTTTTCTGACAGAGCCTTCCTTTTTAATAATCAGATTAAGTCATGCATAAGAAGTTCTGTGCATGTTAATTGTCCTCATCAGGAAATAAATTTAGTGGTAATTCTGGCTTCATCTGTAATGCTGTCAGAGTCTGAAGGTTTAAACTAAAAAACCCAAAGTCTTATACTGAGAATTAGATTAATTAACAGGGTATTTGTACAGTTCAGAAAATGCTAAGTTCTTGTAAGTATCACATTTCATTTTCTCCTCACAAATATGAAGATAAGATATGCTGTGCCATTTGTGATTTTTGGACACTGCCTGCTCAACATTCATCATACCCAGTCCCACTGAACTCTGACATTTAGAGATTTGGTAAGAAATAAAAAGAAACTTTTTGCCTGTGTCTCTATGTCCAGTGTTCAGCTCCACTCAGTAGCTGCAATCAGTGAAGTTCCCAACTCTTAGTGTAATGAGGTCCTGGAACAGCAGTGGTGACAAAAATAATGATCTGCATTTTAAATGGAGTTTAATAAGATTATGAAAAAGATTATATGATGAGGCCTCCTGGAATACCAGAGGCCTGAAACTGATGATCTCAGTGATCCCTCCCAGACCTGTGTTCCTAAACTTGAAAGGCTTTCTGACTTTAATATTTGAGTTCCTAAGCTGCATAAAAATCCCAATACTACTTCATTTTCTTAAATTCTTTGTTTCAGTCAGGGAACTACATTTTGATTAGCAGACAAACCACCCTAGTGTGGGTTATATAATGATACAGTAATAAAAGACACTTTTATAATGAATGAAGCAAGGGCTTTAATCTGCTCATACTCCAAACTAAACATGATAAAAACCACCTTGCAACCTAGCTGGGGTATGAAGACTCAAGTTCTGCATAAAATTTTTGAAGTGATAGAGTAACAAAGAATCGGGTACATGTAGATACTGTCCACTGCTTTGCAAATCACTTAGAATCATAGAATCATGGAATCATTAAGGTTGGAAAAGACCCTTAAGATCATCAAGTCCAACCTCTAACCTATCACTGCCAAGTCCACCACTAAACCATATCCTCAAGCACCACATCTACCCTTCTTTTAAATACCTCCAGGGATGGAGACTCCACCACCTCCCTGGGCAGCCTGTTCCAATGCCTGACAACCCTTTCGGTGAAGAAGTTTTTCCTAATATCCAACCTAAACTTTCCCTGGCACAGCTTGAGGCTATTTCCTCTCATCCTATCACTTGTTACTATCTTATGAATTGTTACCTGTCTTTCAGTCCTGAGATATTTAAGATATAACATTAACATTGTGAATGTTCTAAGCAAATTTTCTTCAATTTGCAGTGCAAGTAAGTAGATGGTTTACTTGAAGTTCTTTAGGGTATGGAGGACCCTTGAGCTTCCTACCCTTAGAATATTACTAGTAACAGTATTCCTTATTCCTTGCAGATAAAGGTTACTTTTTCCTTCTCCTATATTTGTACACTTTTTTTGAGAGAGAGATAGCAGCCAACAGAAAAACTTATGTCAGTGGCAGATTTCATGTCCTGCTTTGCTTCAAAGCTGCCTTCATGGACAAAAATAGGGACTTTCAGAAGGAGGATTGTCTGACACTCTGAATATGCATCATCTACTTGGACAAGTGAAATCTGAGTCATAAATAAGGGAAGAAGAAGCACGGAGATAGGCCTGGACCTAACTAGAGACAAGTCATCTCAAGATTGCTATTTTAATAAAGTAGAGAATGAACAAGAAATAAAATAAGAGGAAAGTTTAAATATCAGGAGTCACAGGTTTAACGTAAAAACTATCCTATGTAAGCAGAGTTGACCTTGCATAGGAAATAATAAAAAAAAAAAAAAAAAAAGAGAGTAGTGGCACTGAATCTATATTGAAAAAAATATAAATCTGTGCCACAAACTAAATTAACATCTTCCTTCATTTTTCAACGGGTATGTCAATGCTGAATGTGAAAAAGGTGACAGGATCACTAGTGAATTAAGAAAACACAGAAGAAAATTCAAGCACATGAAGCACAAGCAGAGCTCTAGCAGTTTAATGAACTAAAATAAAATCATATTGCATGATGTCATTGTAGAAATCTGAAAGAGCTACCATATGAAATTGCAAGATCTTGTATTAAATCTTTTAAATAAATCTATCAAGTCACAACTTACCATTTTAATGCAAAACAGAAAATGTAATTTCTTAATTTGTGAAAGGGCAATGAAAATGGTCAAGGCAGTGTTATAAAGTCCCCCTATTTTGATTCCCATTATATGCAAGGCATTAGAATGATGAACACAAAGGGAAGGAACTTAGGCAGCAAGGGTTATAACTTCAGAGCTCCTCACAGAGCACACACCACTATATGGTCATATATCACTGTTGCATTTGGAAGCCATAACAACAGGTTCACATGGAATTAATCTGAGTGGTTGTGGTGAGTTAACATTGGTTGGGTACCAGATGCCCACCCAGCTGCTCTTACACTCCCCTTCACAGGACAGAGGGTAGAATATAAGATGGAAAAGTTGATGGGTCAAGATAAAGACAGGAAGACCAGTTGCCAATTATTGTCATGGACAAAACACACTTGCACTGGGGAAAATTAATCTAATATATTGCTAATTAAAAATAGAGTTGGGTAGTGGCCAACAAAGACAAAATTAAAACTGCTTTCTGTATCCCACTCCCTTCTTCCCAGGCTCAACTTCACTCCTTCATTACCATCTCTTTTATCTCCTCCCCCTCCTACTCCAAGTGGTGCAGGTGGGATGGGGAATGGAGGTGGTGGCCAGTTCATAACAGTTCCTCTCTGCCAACACCTTGCCATGTAAATTCAATACAGTGATTTGTGGCTATTTTTAAAAACATATCAAGTTCTTATAGCTACTTTAACTTAGCCATATTCATTAGCATACATATATTTAGTTCAATGTAATGGCATAAATGTATAGTCAAGATATATCTTCCAGGAAAAAATAATCATTACAAACAATATACGTGTGACACAAATTAATATTTTCTTGAATATCTAGTATTTCAATGAGTTCTTAAGTTTTCTAGTTTTTTTACTTTCTTTAATAAGAACAAAAATTCTGAGTTGTAGATTTCTTGATGGTAGTGGTAGTAGGGTGACTGACCAGATTCCTTGATATTTTTCTCAATTCACTGTTCCAGGGGAATAAGGGGTTAGGCCTTTAGTTATCTGGGGCAGACTCATTAAACTGATTTGAAAAATGCAGTAATGCTCTAAATGGACATCTGAGATTTCTGGGAATTCAGAAATTGAAGAGTTGCTGAGTTTTGTACCAGACTGATAAGACACCACTTCAGTGATACGTTTTGTGATGTTCTCATATTAAAATGGTTCTGTTCAAGTGCTGCAGTCTGAATAATATTTGTTTAAACAACAGATAGGGTGTAGATATTGTTGCAAACTTCACTACCTTGCCCTAGTAATGTTATTTTACTGTCAGACTAGGAGGATATCACAGCCCCAAGCCTGACGCTATTCAAGAAGCACATGGACAATGCCCTCACAGACATGGTGTAAACTTGCAGTTGTCCTATGCAGGAACGGGAGTTAGACTTGATGATCCTTGTGGGTCCCTTCCAACTCAGGACATTCTATGATTCTGTGATTCTAATAATTCTAAATTAGCTACTTTTTCATGTGCTTTCTATTGATGTCTTCCACTAAAACTGTAACCAATACAAACTCTTTTATATTAAGATGAGTTAGACTAGAACCATGTTGCATGTTTAGTGGTCACCCTTAAAACACCTCTATTCATGGCCAAAAAGAACCTGACTACCCCATGTTGTTTTGCAGTGTCCCACATTCGTAATAGTAAATATCTGGAGTAAAACAGTAAATATTGCTACTTTTTCAATGTCAACACTGTTGCCATTTTGTTGTTTATTTTGTTGCTGTTTAAAAGAAACTCTTCTTGTTCCAAACATATCTTTTTGCAAATATTCCTTTCTTTTACTGTGCAGTGCCTTAATATGTTAAGCTTTGCATGGAAGACTGTAAACTTCTGTGAAGAGGGACTTTGTCTTTCCAGATTTTTGAAAAACACATCACATACCTTAAGTATTGTACAAAGATAATAAGCACCATCTTAGCTAAAAATAGGAAGATCCCAGAGAAGAGTTTTAATCTCCCAAACCATCAAACAAGAAATGAAAGATTTGTTCAGCACTCAAATTTAAAAAAAAGGAAAAAGTACCCTCATATTTAAAGCCAGAGTTTGTAAGTATGTTTGAATACCAAAAACAAATATCATGTTTCTTATTGTCCTGACTGATGATAATAGTAAATAACTTTTGAGTCATCTGAGAAGAAATAATAGAAGTGAGTTTATAACAAACACTTGAGAACTGCTGAGACTGCATTTTAAACACTGATAAGTACCATACTGGATTAGTATAAAGCTTAGAAAAATGTATTCATACAGAGGAAAAATTGTTAAATTGTTTATTTCATCACTTGATTTTTGTTTCAGCAACCTTTCTTTCTGTTCTAGCGTGGGTGTACACAATTTTTGTTGGCATGGTTTAGAAGGCTAACCATTGGCTATGAAAAAGCTCAATAAATCAATAGCAATTGTTATGATAACAAGAAGTAGGACACTGTGGAATGGCAGTTGTAGCATTATGCATGAGTAAAGCCATGACTTGTTTGGGTCTATTAAGCTAGTATTTATCTATGATTACATAGGGAATTTAGTAATAGAGATGGAAGCTGGCAATTATGATCTAATAATCAACTTACTATTCCATAAAGATACAATAAAGGTAAACTGAATCAATCTATATCTTTGCACAGTTACAAATAGCTCTACAAACAATACTGATATGTCTTTTTCATTTGTCATGTAAAAAATGAAACTGCATAGTAAAGATCAATGTATAGTAATAGGGAAGAGGTATGAGAATATGAAGCAAGGTCAGTACTCCTGAAACATATTAAACTGAAATCCAGGTAGAATGAAGGTATGTTTTTCAAGGAATAGTTAGTAGACACTTCTGCTTACAGCCTTATCAAACTTCTCTGAAGAGACCTCCTATGATTAGGAAAGGATAGGCCATCCTCCAGGATGTTCTTGGTATTCCTGAGGTTGCCTTTTGAGCAGCTGAAAACATTTGAGAGATATCTACTGTTTATGAATGAGACCACTTACACCAAATCACTACATGGATGCTATCCAACACTCCATATATGTGCAAGAGTGCTTTTCGGTTATTGCGCTAAAGTGTCTTAATAAATCCATTACACTCAAATCCTAGTCAAAGTTATATGGACTGTTCAGTTGTCTCTTCTTGGGCTAAAAACCACAGAACAGTCTTTCTTCTAATGTAAAAAGGTTTACAATGTAAAAAGGTCTCCTTTAAAAAGGAGACATTTTTGTTCCAGAGATGAACTGCATTGCTGTAATTTATCTTTTGATAGGTGTGCAGGAAACTGATAAATCTTTAAGTACTAAGGAGAAAGTTTTGGGATAACTTAAACATTTATCTGACTCAGACTTTTTAATAATTACTGTTGTGCATTGCCATTCATTGAAGTAATATCAAAGAAAAATACAATGAAATGTCTCTTCCAGAAGAAGATTGATCTTAAAACTCCACAAAACATATACATGAGTATAGCTTTAAACATACTTACAAAATCACAAAGGGTGAGTGTGAAACTGCTGTTCACAAAATACCAGAATGCTACAAATAGGTTGCATTCAGTGAAAGTTAGGAGATAACTTTAAAAAGATAGAAAAGAATAGGTTTTTTGTGCAGCAAGTAGTAATTTTCAGAACCTCCTGCCACAGAGGTTTGTGGTGGCACAGAGACCCAGCACATGCAAAAAGAGATTAAACAAATGCATGGACAACATATCTGTGAGAAGGTACTAAGGTACTGGCTAGGGATATACAACTAATGTAGCAACAGTGGATGCTGGAAAACTCTGAGGGAAATGCACTGCAGCGGGCAACAAGGTTTGTGCTCTCTACCTAAATAGGCTCTTGTATTGCCACTACTGGAAATTAATAATAAATTAACTTAAATTAATACAGGGCACTTCTTGCATTCTTATCCACTTCTTATATTTCATAACTGGTAGGCATGTGTGTCCTTGCCCAGTTTTAAAGTAACAAACTTCTTGTTCTTGTCTCAACATGGACTATAAACTCTTATGGATCTCTGGTCTTTGGCCTCCTCCTCTGGACCATGCCTAAGCCTTGAGGCCTTGAGAATGTGTACAAATGTCTGCAGAGCTTTTTGCCCTAGCACTAATTTCTGGATAACTCCTTTCAGCGCAATGACCTTCCTTTTAGAACAGTTCATCTTCTATTCTCTTGTTTTCTAACCATCTATTTCCACCTTACAACTCCTGTACTAACTCCCATCCTACCATCTTAACAAATAATTTTCAAAGTGGCACTGAACCAAAAGCTGTTCCGAAGTCATGACAGATTAAATCTACTGCATTTCCCTTGTCTGGAGAATCAGTTATCATATCATGAAAGCTATTGGGTTAGCCGGGCATGATCTGCCTTTGGTGAACCCAAGATGCATTTTATCCCATTTTCCACCTACTTCCTTTCCTAGTTATTAACAGAAAGTTACATTGGACATGACGTGCACTTCAATTAGTTTCATAGTTAACTGTCTCACACCTTGAAGTACACCTATGAATATATCTGTTGATAATGTAAATATGCAATGCATTTCTTTGACTATAATAAAGTATATCTTGAATATGACAGATTTTGACATGTTACATGTATTTACACAATATGATGCTAAGTTAGCAAAGAAATATGAAGCCTTAATACTACCATAAAATAGACAAATATATGTGAATTTGAAATAAAATACTTTATTGTGTTAATGAGATACTGCTTGCTTGTGCATGTAAAGACCTCAAAATAAATTGAATTGCTCATGGTTAACCTGATTATGTCTTTTCCTTGTTTTGAAGTGCTTACTCATGCTTGCTGCAACATTCTTTAATCAAAAAACTATATAGAAAAGTTTGTTTCTTTCTTTCAAATGGTTTTCTCATTATCTTGTAAGTGAGGAAAGTGATTAAGGTACCAAAGCACAGTTGCCTCATGACATTTTAGACTGTCTGTGGTACCCTGGCTGGCACCTAGCAGCCATTCTGAAAGGTGCAGAGGCCCATAGGTCTCCTGTCTTATCTACTAAATTGTGTGCATGCCCGCGGTGCCAGAGTGAGCCTGTATGTTTAGACACCACAATCATTCCAGAAACATGGTACATTCTTAATAAATTATAAAAAGAAAAAAGATTATCATTAATACAGTGCAGTCACTCATACTGCTAATGCTTGGTATACAAACCTTTAGAACAAGCATGGTTACAGGCAGAGTAATGGAAATTGGCATATAAATTTTTTATTTCTGAAAGACCTCATATTACTTTTTAGCATACTTTTAAAGAAAGTACTGAGAAACTTTGACCTATTTGCAATGGGTAACACGGTAATAACTGTCACTTTATTACTATCATGCTATCACCCTCACAAATAAATTTTTTAAAAGGCAAATATGAAATAAAATATATATTCTTAAAATCCTTAAAATCAGCCCCCAGAGGAAAGAGGACAAATTGGGACAAAAGAAGACTTACCATCAGTTGAGAAAGACTGGGTCAGAGATCACCTATGCAAACTGGATCCTCACAAATCCATGGACCCCGATGGGATGCACCCACAGCTGCTGAGGGAGCTGGCAGATGTTCTTGCTGAGCCACTCTCCATCATCTTTGAAAGGTTGTGGAGGACAGGAAAGGTGGCCGAGGACAGGAAAGGTGGCCAAGGACTGGAGGAAAGCAGATGTCACTCCAGTCTTCCAAACAGGACAAGAAGGAGGACCTGGGGAACTATAGGCCAGTCAGCCTCACCTCCATCGCTGGGAAAGTGATGGAGCTGTTCATCCTGGAGGTCATCTCCAGGTATGTAGAGGAGAAGGTGGTTATCAGAAGTAGACAACGTGGATTCACCAAGGGGAGATCATGCTTGACCAACCTGATAGCCTTCTGTGATGGTATGACTGGCTGGGTTGACGAAGGGAGAGCAGTGGATGTTGTCTATCTTGACTTCAGTAAGGCATTCAACACTGTCTCCCATAGCCTCCTCACAGGCAAGCTAAGGAAGTGTGGGTTGGATGAGTGGACATTGAGGGGGATTGAGAAATGGCTCAACAACAGAACTTAGAGGGTCATGATCAATGGAGCAGAACCTGGTTGGAAGCCTGTCACTACTGGTGTTCCCCAGGCGTCTGTGTTGGGTCCAGTCCTGTTCAATATATTCATCAATGACCTGGATGATGGGATAGAGTGTAACTTCAGCAAGTTTGCTGATGATACCAAGCTGGGAGGAGTGGCTGATGCACCAGAAGGCTGTGCTGCCATCCAGCAAGACCTGGACAGGCTGGAGAGCTGGGCCGAGGGGAACCTGATGAAATTCAACAAGAGCAAGTGCAAGGTCCTGCACCTGGGGAGGAACAACCCCATGCACCAGTACAGGCTGGGGGCTGAACTACTGGAAAGTGGTTCTGTTGAGAAGGACCTGGGAGTGCTGGTGGACAGCAAGGTGACCATGAGCCAGCAACGTGCCCTTGTGGCCAAGAAGGCCAACAGTATCCTGGGATGCATTAAAAGGAGTGTGGCCAGCAGATCGAGAGAGGTTATCCTCCCCCTCTACTCTGCCCTAGTGAGACCACATTTGGAGTACTATGTCCAGTTTTGGGACCCCAGTTTAAGAAGGATGTGGAACTCCTTAAGCAAGTCCAGCTGAGAGCTACAAAGATGATCAGGGGACTGGAGCATCTCCCTTATGAGGAAAGGCAGAGAGACTTGGGTTTGTTTAACCTGGAGATGAGAAAACTATGGGGCGATTTCATAAATGCCTATAAATGTCTAAAGGGTGGGTGTCAGGATGATCAGACTAGGCTTTTTTCAATAGTGCCCAATGACAGGACAAGGGGCAATGGGAACAAGTTGGACCATAAGAAGTTCCACCTCAATATGAGAAAAAACTTCTTTCCTGTGAGGGTGCCAGAGCAGTGGAACAGGCTGCCCAGGGAGGTTGTGGAGTCTCCTTCCTTGGAGACATTCAAAACCCACCTGGATGCATTCCTGTGCCCCCTGCTCTAGGTGTCCCTGCTCAAGCAGGGGGGTTGGACAAGATGATGTCCAGAGGTCCCTTCCAACCCCTACCATTCTGTGATTCTGTGATTTTAAATAACATTATTTTTCTGAACAGGAGTCTTAGTATTTTACATCAAGAGTCAAATCTTCAGATGCTCTGAATACATCTAAGTTCCCTAAAATTAGGGGACCTACATTCACCTTAAAAGTTCCACTTTGATGTGGAAACAAATGAACAAAGAAAGCACTTTTTTTTTAAGTCTCATTTATATTTGCAATGTAATTAAAATAATTACAAATAGTCTGTTCCATAAGAAATTTCAAACTGGTCAGTTATACATGTAATATTATAAAGTTTTGAGCCTTTTCCCCTTCCCTTCCCTTCCCTTTGACACATTTTCATTTGAAATACACAGAATGTGCTTACTTCTAGCAAGAAAGCACATTCTTTCTCAATACATTATTCTCTGCTATTTCTGTACCTGATTTTCCAGATGCCTTTTACTGTAGAATCTTTCAAATTGGTGTAAAAAAAAAAATTGCGTGGAGTCAGTGTCCTCTAAAATTTAGCAAAGGTATCAGAGAGACCATATGTGGCATGTTGTATTATTAAGCTCATCATCTTAGGAGTCCTGATTCTAAGAAAACAGCATTAGACCATTACAGAAATGGATCAGTATTGAAAACTGCATAGTCATGTATGCATATATATATACATATAATTATGTATATATGTATGCATAGCATATATAGCTACATTATGATTGGAAAGTTATTTCTGTTATGATAAGAGCTAGGTCTCTTTTGTATGTCTCTCACTATAGTAAAACTGCGAGTTTGGACCTAGTAAGCAGAACCACAAAATAGATTATACTGGCTCGGACAATGTTCCTATTTAAGATTTCACTCTGTGTACAGAAAGAAACTGAACTGTGCAGTAATACCTGAGATCGTCACTTCTTGCACGTTGAAGAGCAAAATGTTAAAATACTAAAACTAGATAATAAGTAGCTTCTATAATAATTATGGTGATTCATAAAAATATGATGAGTTAAGATACTATAAGAATGATTAAAAAATATTAACAGGCTAACAGAAAATACTTATATTTTAAAAAGCAACAAAACCTGTTAAGACAATTTTCATTGTTCCATTCTTAGTAGGCTGTTTATTTAGGCTATTAATCTGTGGAATCTTGCAGCAATACTTAATTTTTATGAATAGGATCACTCTTTCCATATGTGAGTATTCACATGCATAAAAAAAAAAGCATGTACCTAATAGCACTGAATGACGAATAAGAATGACTGCTTGTGATGGATGGTAAAGTTAATGCACCCACAAAAATCTCTAGCACAAGTTAAGTGTTTATTTAAGTTGGATCTAGTTGGTCTGCTGCAGTGGGGAAGACAGATTAAAAAGCAAGCACTACTGAAATTACAGAACTAGTAACTCAGTAGGGATTTAGCTATTTGAGATGCAACAATATACTATAGAATCATAGATTCATAGGATATTTCAGGTTGGAAGGCACCTCAAGAAGTACCTAGTCCACCCTTTTGCTCAAAGCAGGGTCAGTTGTGAGATCAGATCAGGTTGTTGATGTCTATCCAGTCAAGTCTAAGCCCCCAAGGACGGAGACTGCCCAAACCACTTCCAGTGCTTGACTATACTCAACGAGCAATAAGTTTTCCTTATGTCCAGTCTGAACTTCTCTTGTTTCTGTTTATGCTGGTTGTCACTTGTCCTCCCAATATGCAGCATGGTAGATAGTCTGGCATTGGGCTCCTAGCTGTTGACATACTTGTGCTTCTCCTGAGGCCACTTTGTACAGCTAAAGTGGTTATTTTCTTCTCTTTCTGTAGTTTCACTCATGCTAAATTCAGTCAGCATAATTCAAACAGACTATCTCAGTCAAGTGAGGTGGGGAAAAGAAATTCTATGCTAATCTTACCCTTTATCATTCAAGGTAAACCTACATGGTACGGTGGAGAGATTGTTGTGTAGATATACGACCTAACTTAAAATGATCTGAGATATTGGAAGCTGTGTTAGTTGTAACTTCAGCCTTAGAAGTTTAGTTAATGTACTGGATTTGCTGAGAACTTGCCTTTTGTGAAAGGGAGAAACTGGAAAAGTTTAAAGTTCATTGCTTTGTGGTAATTTTATATATACTGGAATTGTTTATTCAGAATTCCCAAAACACTAGCCCTTGTTTTCTTACAGAAAGAAAACTGTCTTTCCTTTGTTTGTTTGTTTGTTTTAATATTCTTATGTTTATTACCTTATTAATGTGATACTTTTGGGTTTCCTGCCAATTTTTTTCCAAAAACAAATCTTTTGTTCATAGTGCAAAGGCTGAAGAATGCATGGTGTCTCTGTCTTAGGTGTTGCTTTCATTATCATCCTAAGGAATCATCCAGATTCCAGGATATAGGCTGCCTAGTTTGAGCTTGAGTAACAGGAGGAAGACAGTTTCTTTCTCTGTCTGGAATGTAGTTAAATGCACATTACAATGCAGAACATCAGTTCAAATGAGTTATGAAATCCCACTTTCTTACCTTGCACCCAGATGAAGATTTTCCTACTAGAGATTTTTTTCCTTACTACAATGATTAAAACTCAAACATATCACCAAGAAAAGTGAAAACCATTTCCTTCTTGTGGCTTTTCTGGGACACTCTTTTGTCCTTAAATCTTGCAGAAAACCTTTAGTATGCTATATTATCAAATAGTTTAGCCTAATGGGAAAGAATTGTTAAAGTAAAACAATGATGCCGAGGACCCAGCTTTCATACTGCACACATTTCAGAGAATTCAATTTCAAAATAGCCCCTGTTGGTACTGTGGACTGGTGTTGCAGTCTGCTAGGTGCCTTCTGGAGTGTATCTTCCAGTTGGATTTTATCCAAAACTATTTCAGTTTGTGCTATTTGAGAACATTCTGTGATATGAATAAAAGCATAGTAAGTAGAGACAGTCAGGAAATTTGGTTCAAAACAATGTAATAAAATGCTAATGGAGATGCATCCATTGACAACTAGTTGCAGTAGAGGATTCCAGAGCTAATCCACAAAACAATCAAACCTTGTATATGTTCTTAATTTTGAAAAGGAAACCTTAGAATATTCAAAGTAACAATTAAGAAATATTTATACTTTATTTTATTCTCTTGCATCTTTACACAAAATATATAATGTTAAAAGTCAAGAGATGACTTGTACATGTCTATGGACATACAGCGTAGTGGAAGCTGTATTGTCTTGCTTGTACTTTTGAAGCAGATTCTGTAGGGTGACATATCTTGTGGAGTTTGAGAGTAACTCACTTTCATTATCTTGACTCCAAATTAATAAAGTTAAAGGTGATTAAATAATTCACAACACATTAAACTGCTGAATTTGTGATCATTTTAATAAGTGTTTATCAGTTATTTTAACATTGAGAAACAGAGCTCCCTGAAAAATGCATAAAATTATTTATTTAAACTCTGCTTATACAGTCATTCCATAGATATTATTGAGAAGAATCTGAAAGAAACACTTTTAAATGCTTTTGGCATTCCCATGCAAAATTATTTTGTTGCTAGCTACAGAGCTTACTGCAGCTATACTGACAGAGCCTTACACACTTTTAATGTTACGTGTTTTACAGAAAAACTGACAGTGTTGTTCCTGACTACACCATAGAATAAATCAAAAAATATTTAGAAAGTCAGCTGAAGGAAGGATAAAAAAGAAAGCCTCAAACTTCTCTGACCTCCAAAAAACAGATGCACCAAGGAGGAAAGAAAACTATAACTTTGAATGCTAAAAAATATTTTGAACTTTTTTTCTTTCCAGTCATCTGAAAACTAGAAGGGAAAATTACCATGCATGCTTTCTGGACAAAAAGTCAATAATACTCCTATCTGAATTTTACCATATATCAAAAATTCTTTGTGAATTTAGTTATACAACAACTGAGTTCAATGAAATTTTATTTTATTAGGTTTCCATTTGTTTCTAAGTAATCTGGGAGAATTTTAAATACCATTTTCCTTTCCATTTTTAAGAAAGTAAAACCTTCCACTGAAGCTAATAATCTATCTTTTGATTACTACCAACATACTCCTTTCTTGGGCATTTTATTCCACAGGATTAATTTTTATTTTCTTAGTTTAATAATACAGTTAATTTTGCATCAATAGGCACAGTCTTCTGAGATGATTATAATAAGATCACAAAGGCATTCTTTTTTAAATCTTTCCCCTAGTCAGGCTTAGCTTCTTCATACTTAGCGTTCTTCATACTTAGCATTCTCGAGTTTTCTGATGGGATATTTTCATAAATGCGTGATCACTTAGAACCATAAGAAGCATGACAAACTCTTCCCAAGAGAAAAATATCTCTTTAAAGTATTTTAGTTTTGGGTGGTTTTACATTAGATACTATAGTTTTCCTTCAGGAAGAGATTTCTAGTCATATCAGCAATGTTGGCTTACAAATAGCCCAGTAAGAAAAATGCTGTGATGACATTTGGAAACAATGCAGTCCAATTATAAACACTTTGCAAAATACTAATCAAAGCCTTCCAACATATATTGTCTGGGTTTTTTTTTGCTTGTGTCTATTAATAGTACTGTTGTGATGAAAATAGGAATTTTACTTCTTAAGGTTTGACTTGTGTGAAGTATCCTTCCCTCCATCATCATTGGCATTGTGATGTCATAAACCCAGCTTTTTTACTTTAGGTAGGAAATCAACAAAAATAGTGAGTGAAGCACTTGAGGGAAAAAAGGAAATGGGTCAGACAGCTACATCTGACATAAGGATGCAGTGATGGCAGTCTTTCAAAGATTCATGTGACCTAGTCTCTTGAAATTTGCTGCAATATAAGTTGCAAATAACTCATGTTACATAGGTTAGATGTAAAGATTTCTATGAAACCTCTTTATGGAGGATGAAACAGTATCACACCCTCTGTTTCAATCCCGTCAGTCCTACCAACAGCAGTGAGATGTTTAATAAAGATGTAGTTATGCCAATTCCATTTGGTTTTACTAGTGAAGAATTGCCCTAAATTATCTCCTAGCTGTCACTGGATTAAACTGTTCCAGTGTTTTCAGATAGACATTTGAAATTGAGAGGTAAAATTAAAATGCAGAAAACACCAAGGCAGGTCAAAAAAAGGATATTAATGACACCATTTTCCTTCAGAAAATGCATCCATTCTGGAAAGTACTGGTTAGGATATATGTAATCTTTAACCAAACTGGACAAAGTAGGAATTTCTTTTAATCCAGAGATTTTTACACCAAGAATACACTATTTTTGTACATAACAGCATAGCAATTTTTACACAGGCATTCTAGAATCAGGCCCATAATTTCAATTTAGACTAAAAATTATCTCTTAAAAGAATATCTGGTCTTGATGTCACAGTTTAATATGGCAGACAAGTCACTGTCAGATGATGCAGAATGATTTCATGAGAAGATAAGTTTATAAACTTCTCATGCTCTGTGTGTTTTCCCTTTATAGTGCTCTTCTCTTCCTTACTTTTTAACAGTAGTATGTATATGTGCTGGTTATCTTTGCTACCACAAAAACCAACCAACCAACCTGCTCAGAGATTGTACAAGCAGTACAGTACAGTATTCAGTACGTTTATCCACTTTGCCACATCAGGTCTTTAGAACATATGCCCCTTAAGGTAGATTCTTTGTTTAGCACACTTAAATGTTCTAAATCTAGTAGTCTGGAGAAACAGAAATAGCTAACTGTAAAGAAAATAAATTATGTGTTTACTTCAGTATTTTGAAATAGAACCTATTCAGCATGATAGATCTAAAGAGGTTAACGTCTTCTTTAATGAAGAGCTTTTGAAAGAGTTTGGAGATATCACCAAAAAAAAAAAAACCAGTACAGATAAAATAAGGAACAGAGGGAATAATCAGCTGAAAAAAAAAAAAAAAAAAAAAAGAAAATTTATTCCAGTTTTTGTATTTCATTCAAGAAAAAGAGAGAAGTACTAGAGAATTTCTTTCCACTCAAAAGAGAACGTGGACTGCGATGAACAAACGTAGATTAAAACCGGTGGCTAACATCAACCCCATGTTAGGATGCAAGCATAAAAGTGTTAGAATGTGTTCGAAAGCAAGTGTAATGAACAGTGTAGACAAAAGAACCATATTTAGTTTACTTACATGTAGAATAACATTCTTCTCAAACTTTCATAATAATTTTATGAAGACTTTATAAAGAGTAAAATGCGTATCTAGAGTAATATGTATATTATTAATGCTTTGTTGCTGAATGTAGTAAAAAACTAAGCCTCATAGTGGAACTCACATGTGATCAATTCATTTGCAGACATTCATACACTCTACCAAGCTCCAGCTACTTTTTTACCATGCACCCTACTCCTTCAAGTCCCAAGAAACTCCCAATTAAAAAAAAAAAAAATATCACAGAATCACAGAATCCCAGGTTGGAAGGGACCTCTGAGATCATCTAGTCCAACCTTTCTGGGAAGAGGACAGTCTAGACAAGATGGCCCAGCACCCTGTCCAGATGACTCTTAAAGGTGTCCAACGTGGCCGAGTCAACGACTTCCCTGGGGAGATTATTCCAATGGTTGACTGTCCTCTCTGTGAAAAATTTTCCTGTGGTGTCCAATCGGCATCTCCCCAAGAGCAACATGTGTCCATTCCCCTTTGTCCTCTCCATTTGACTCCTTGTAAAAAGGGAGTCCCCATCTTCTTTGTAGCTACCCCTGAAGTACTGGTACATGGTGATGAGATCCCCTCTGAGCCTCCTTTTCTCAAGGCTGAACAAACCCAGTTCTCCCAGCCTATCCTCATATGGCAGCTTCCCAATCCTTTGATCATCTTGGTAGCCCTTCTCTGGACCCCTTCCAGCCTGTCCACATCCTTTTTGTATAGTGGGGACCAGAACTGTACACAGTACTCCAGGTGTGGCCTGACAAGGGCTGAGTAGAGTGGGATAATGACTTCTTTCTCTCTGCTGGTGATGCCCTTTTTGATGCAACCCAGCGTCCTGTTGGCCTTCTTGGCCACAGCAGCACACTGTTCGCTCATGTTGAGCTTCCTGTCCACCAGGACCCCCAGCTCCCTTTCCACAGAGCTGCTCTCCAGCCAGGTGGATCCCAGTCTGTGCTGCTCTCCCGGATTATGTTTTCCCAGGTGCAAGACCTTACACTTCTCCTTGTTGATCTTCATAAAGTTCTTGTCAGCCCACTCTTCCAGCCTATCCAGGTCTTCCTGCAAAGCAGCTCTCCCTTCTGGAGTGTCTACTTCCCCACTCAATTTGGTGTCATCTGCAGACTTCATCAGGCTACACTTGATCCTGTCATCTAGATCACTTATGGAGATGTTGAATAACAGTGGGCCCAATATCGAACCCTGGGGGACCCCACATGTGACAGGTTGCCACGTTGAAAAAGAGCTATTTACCACCACCATTTGGATGCAGCCCGTCAGCCAATTCCCCACCCACTGCACAGACCACTTGTCTAGGCCATAACACATTAATTTCTCCAGGAGGAGGCTGTGGGGGACCGTATCAAAGGCCTTGGAGAAGTCCAGGTAGACATTGTCCCCCGTCCGCCCCATGTCAACCAGGCAAGTCACTTTGTTGTAGAAGGTCACCAGGTTTGTCAACCATGATCTGCCCTTAGTGAAGCCATGTTGGCTTTTCCCAATCATGTGATTCATTTGACTTGTGATGGCCCCCAGGAGGATTCGTTCCATAACTTTCCCAGGGATTGAAGTAAGGCTGATGGGCCTATAGTTACCCAGATCCTCCCTCGAGCCCTTCTTGTAGATAGGGATAACATTTGCCTTCCTCCAGTCCTCTGGGACATCACCCGTTCTCCATGACTTCTTGATTATGGAGAGTGGCCTTGCAATGATGTCAGCCAGCTCTCTCAAAACCCTCGGGTGGATGGCGTCAGGGCCCATCAGTTTGTAGGGGTCAAGCTCCTGTAGTAATTCATGTACTAACTCTTCCTTCACTGATGGTGGGTCTTTTTTTGGATCCACCAGGAATTTTGTTCCCAAAGCCTGGGACCTGACAGTGTTGGTAAAGATAGAGGTGAAGAAAGTGTTGAGGACCTCTGCCTTTTCAGCATCATTGGTGATTGACTCTCCTATTCTGTTTAACAGTGGGCCTATGTTTTCCTTATTTTACTGCTTGTGGTTGAGATGTATTATCAACATCTTGATAAAACATATTATCAACGTCTGCTTGTGGTTGAGATGTACAGTGAGCTCCAAGAGGCTTAGGTTCATCCAAAGTAATCATACAGTTACTAGATCTAGAAACTTGAGGAGACCAGTGTCAAACCTTTCCTAAGCTCTAACAATTATTTCAGGTTCGTTGGCTCAGTGGTTGAAGGATGGGTAGTCTTCTACTGCCCCGTGTCTAATGCGCAGCTCTGCAATGATCAAGGCAATGGCAATGGCAATGGCAGTTGTGTGTTAGCTCCTTGGGAAAGCAGTTCAGTCTAGACGCATAATCACCAATGCCTCTTGTGCAGTAAGTAGCTCTGCTACTGATGATCCAGCAGTGTTCCTGAAATTAAAAGTCTTATTATTATACATAGCTAGGAGAGTTTTGTAGTTATTAGTTACTACACTTCATGTTCCAACAAAATGTGAAGTCCCGTTCAAGTGAAAGTCTCTTAGCAAGATTTTTCCCAAGATTAGCAAAAATCTTACATAGTCTAGTTGTAATGACACTGTCTGAAATGTTAAAGGCCTGTGAATCACAGGAAACCTATCTGATAATTCTCCATGGTTTTTTTTTTTTTGTCTTTTCTGGCAATCCTGAAGATGTATCTGACCCTGGTTCCCCTCACTGGGCCTGATCCCAAGCCCCAGCCACAGGCTGACAGCCTTGGCCTGTCCCCATCCCCAGGAATGTGCCCAATGCCCAGGGGTGGCGCTGCCCCTTACTGCCTTGCTCCTGTCTGGGGGGTGGGATGGGCTGCCAGGCCCTACCCTGCCCTGCCCCCATCCATGAGGACCCCCACTGTCTTTGGGAGGGAGCCTTGTAGTCCAAGGGAACCCTTAACCCTCACAATGGCCTGACTGTGAGCTCCAACAGGGATTGAGGGGCCCAGGCTAGGCTCAAATGGGGCCTTGGGTCATGGGCAGGGTGGGGGAGGCACCAGGGATACTGGACTGGGGCAGGCAGGGTTGGCAGTACCCTCAGGGCCATGGTGTTTAGTCTGGGCATATACATAGTTGAAGAGGAAAGTTTCTGCCTGACAGAAAGCCATATATGCTATTTATATGATAAACCTCATTTCACTGGCAAAGAAGTGAAGTGCAGAAATATTTCCACAAGAATTTGTTAACAGAAAGGCAGAATCATCTCATACACAGAAGAACTAAGTCTTATTTAGAAAGATTTTTATCATCACAATTTTGGTCAGTGTAAAAGTGCAGGAGATGCTGAAATAAGCCCTTAGCTAAACTAGTTGATGCAAAACGCAAGATGGACAGGATCTTGAAGAATGCTGTAAATGCAAAAAATTACTTGGCATTTCTCTTTTTAAAATGTTAGTTCATTTGCATAATACTAATTATTCTCACTCAATTTGCGTCCTTCTCCTGCAGAGTAAAAATTATGCAGATATACCCAGTTTCTACCAGTTTTCTGTGTTTTTCTCAAAAAGGCAACTCAAAAGCTACTCTTTGTTTTGATCCATTTGTACTTGGAGATTAATGTCTGTGAAGATTATCATAGCTGCGGTTCTAGAGAACTAGTTAAACAGAGTACAAATGTTCCTTCAATATTTGTCTGACATTTGGATCAATCACTTGCAAGGCCAGTCTCTTCAATGGTTCTGTACTTTCTACTGATAGCTTTAGTCTGGAAATCAATGTTGTCAGTGTGTCACCTTACAACACATAACATCAAACACAAAGAAGTCCCAAGGGCATTAATGTTGTTACAGAAGTATTCAATGTGAAATCAGCAAATGTACTAGGGAAATATGTAGAGCACTTGGACTCACATGTTCTTCATTGTCTTTACCCTCAGACCTCCTGATCTGTAGCCCTCAACATTGTAGAAGAAGCTCAGATGTGATGTAGTATAGAGGAGGAAGGAAAAACAGAAGGAATGTGGATAGCACAGGTAGGGCTTGTTTCCCCATGTGCTCTTTCCAGGTCTATGCCTTCTCCAAATAAGAAAGCCTATGGGATTTTTTTTTTCTAAATAAGATCACTTCTTTTGGGTTGGATGCTGTTCCCCACACAGCTTAAAATGCTACAGCTGATTTCTCTTAACTTAGTTTATCTTCCCAGAGTTGATTTATTGGTATGTTCAAATTCTTACAGCCATCATAACTTGACAAACCCCAGAGCCTTCACTCAAAACAGCACTCTAGTGTAGCAACAAATGGTCATGCAGTGAAGACCTGGAGTCTTTTTGATTTAGGTCATAGAAATAGTTACTTTATTCTATTGAAGACTTAGAACTTCTAGACTCCATTCTCTACATAGTCAATGGAGAGCAGTTTGTGCCTTCAGAGGGAAATTCAAAGCATGTAGGTTAGATCCCTAACAGTAGGTTTAGATGTACCTCAAAATATACTTTTAGTACAGGAAGAAAGTTGATTCTTTTTGTACCTATTATTTAACAGAAATGTTTCTGGAAATAATGAAGTGGGGCAAAATCCTCTCTCTATTTACTAGTTCTGTAAGTTTACTAAATGTAGTACTGTCAAAAGCAGTGACAGTGTAGTATTTTCATGGACAATTTGTGAAGCTGCAATGCAAGAGGTTACCTCACATTAAAAAGCTCTCTATTCCTTGAGGTGTTCTTATATATTCCTGTATTACAGTATGATTGTCAAAGAATAATAGATAAAAATCCTGCCATTGCTTTCCTTCAGTGAATTCCTTCTAGTTCTTTTGTTATATCTTACAACTGTATGAACTAGTTTCAGCTGATACAAGTAATTTATGGACTAAACAGGGAAAAATGTGGGAGGGAGGTCTTTCTTCTGGGGAAAAAAAAACCCACAAACAAAAAACCCCAACCTTCTGGTAAAAGTCATTATTTAGATAAGATTGGATGCTTATTATTTTGTGATCTATTACAGCTTTGCCTAAAATGTCCCTTTTGGTATTTTTTTGGTCAAAAAGTGACCTGTTCTGTTTTATATATGAAAGGTGCACATTAAAAGAATATGAGCTAGCAAATATCTTTACTGAAGCACTGTTGGCAGCCGAGATCACTGACAACTTCCTGGCTGTGATTCATAATCTATATTGGTGCCTTTGAGACAGCAAGCTATTGATTTTTCCCAGTCTATAATCCAAGACCTTATACACAGCTTGTTAGACATCTGTGGGAATATAAACTGAGTTTTGATACAATTTAGGGAGCTTCTGTTAGCGGGGCACTTAGTTTTTGTCTTTGAGAAAATCTTTACACATCTGTGTAATCTTGAAGAGATTTTTAACAGATAATTCAATAGAGCTTGGGTCGTTCCTTTTTTTTTTTTTTTTTTTTTTTTTTTTTTTTTTAAACTTCTTCCCTGGTTGGAACTCATGAAGCAAATTTCAAGTGGGCAAAAATAACAAAACATAGCAAAGTCTTTCAAATGCTATTTTAGCATTTTTCTTCTTTTTATTTCCGTTGATTTTGTCAAGTATAATTTGAAAGGACTCCTGGTTTTTGATGCTTAATCTCTTGCCCATTTTACTTGCCCTTTCCAGGAAATCTTTCCTGTCTTTACTGCAAAACGCATGGTACATATGCACAAGTAACATTCAAAAGAACAATCATTTACTTCAATGCAGTTTCTCCACAATAAAAGGATTTAAAAGTGCACTAAAATTCTTCCAAAAATTATAGATAGCTAAAAATATATTTCTTGAGTTCAAACCACTGCACACACTCCCTGATTTATTAAAGTAACTACATTTAGTGTTAATTTTCTGCCTTCTGAGAGTAAGCTAAGGAAAAGGAAGAGGCTAATACAGTTTAAAACATAAGCACTAAGGTAGGAATGCCAAAAGGAGCAGTCTTAATGTATGTTCTTTTAAATACTATTTAATATTTGTCCAAGAATACTTTAAGAGCTACCATGTAAGGAGAAAATAACTTTGAAGAGCTTTGTGGATTTCAGATGACAGAAATAACTCCATGCATGTCATCACATTGGTTGTTAGTCTGGAAGGTTAGGAAAATATTTACACAAAGTCTCCAAAATCAAAATAAAGCATTCTTGAGTGTATGTGAAGTATAATTTAGCTAAACTTGGATGATCCAGAAACCATATAGTCAGAACTGGGTAATTGCTCATTTTCTTTGATCTGATAGATAAATTTTCTTAAAATAATGAGAAAAACAAAATGTTGGGATACATATATTTTAGCAAAAATTTATCTTGAAATACTGGACCAATTTTCAGAAATAGTAGGAAAAAGTGAACTCTGCATTAAATAACATGATAGCAAATGAAATCTCATTGGCATGGACTGTTTATAAATGGAATTTTTCAAATTACTATTTCCAATCTATATTTGAAAGTAGTTTTTCATGCATTGTAAAGTTTTTTTTGACTAGCTCATTTATCTATAACTTAATTGGTTTCCAGGAAAATAAATTAAGTCCCTAATTCTTCATATGTTTATACATTTTCTCATCCTGAAGATCACGAATAGATCAACTGGATTAGTATCGTGCTTTAAGTTAAACAAAAGACAATGTCTTTGCAAGGTCAGAGTTACCGGAATGTGCAAAAAGTTAGAAATATAGAATGAGTACATAGAGTATGTAGAAAGGAGTTTATTAGTTTTGTATCAATCTAAATGACACAGCATAGTGTACAGCATTACTGCCCACTGTTCATATAATTTTTATAGTCAGATTCAAGCTGAACTATGCACAGAAAACCTTTAAATAAGACTCTCAAAAAATTAAAGCAGTTATTTTTAATTCTATCCTTAATTACTTTTTGGGATAATCTTAGTCCTTCCTGCCTTTACCTTTCCCACTTTCCTCTCCACTTGCAAGGAGCTAGGAAAGAGCAATAAGACAATTTATGTGGACTGACCCTGCCAATGCAGGCTCCAAAATGAAATGTGAAGGACAAAATGATAAAAACACAAGAAGAATATGTTGAAGTTTGGGATGCTAATTATAGGTCACCAGGTTATCCAGACAAACTAGTTTCAAGAGGGAAGTCAAAGGAGCAGCTCTTTAGTTTATTCTTCAACACTTTGGTTCTAATGTCAAGCAAAATTTTTGTTATTCATTATTTCTAGAAATCTGAAAGGAATTTGTATCCATTCACCATTTCAACAACATGAGAAGAAGATCACCCTCGCTCGTACGACAAGAAGGTAAAGGAAAAGGAGAGTAAGCAGACACTGTGAGAGTAAGCACTTTAGAAATGCATTTGATGATAAAAGTGATAAAGTAGGAGGTAGAGTGTAGTTATCAACAGCAGATAACACAGTTTTACTAAACAAACTGCTGTCCTTGGAGTAAGTAGTTCAAAATTGTTCTACCTACGTACAGGTACATAGTTCAGCAAAGGTTCATCTCATTCAAGCTCAGATGCATTTTAAAAAGTGGTTACATAATGAAGAGAAATGTCACTGCTTACTGCATGTCTCTCTAGGTCCGTACACTTACAGAAAGGCTGGAGACAAATGCTCCTTAGTTATAATTTTCCAATTGGAATGTTACATACTCAACTATACAAAAGATAGAGAAATTGCAGACTGACCTGTTAGTTGCCCTTTCCTATCTTCTAAATTCAGTATTGTAACAAAGGCTGTTTTCCCAATGTGAAAGTAAGACTATGATTATATTCAAACCCTACCGTGTGGGGGACAAGTACTTCCATCTTTACTCTTTTATTGCTCAGCAAAACTTCCACTCACCCTTCACTCAACCCCTTTTACCAGCTGCCTACTGCAATAGTTACAAGCTATCTTTTAATGAACATCATATGATAAAAAGTAAACACACCTTTTGGGAGTTCATTTGTTTATTTAGTTATAGGAAAGGATAAGAACATGTTAACTAAAATGCATGCACTGTTCTTTCATCCAGAGAAAAACTCTACTGAGTGTCAGCAGGTGTTATAGAAAGGCAGCGTCCTCAGTCAGGGTATTCTAAATGCTCTTTCCTTCCTTTAAATAAGGATATCAGTCCACACAAGGAAAATTATGCCATGCCTGTATCACACCATTGTAGGCTTAAACTGTGCAAGCTTTCCAGGAGACCATGCCTTGTTTTTGCCTTTGGTAACTTATAGTTCAAGTCTGCCTTTTTCCTCAGCTAAAGTAAGGGAGTAAGTTCTAGAGTAATGAACCTAGTAAAATATAATTCCTCTTATTTTTGTGATCTAGGATCTGGAAATCAGCACAGGGCAGAAACTGGGCAAAGCTCACTTTATAATGGGTGCAATGTGATGTAAAGTTCATGAGGTATATCCCTGGGAAGGGAGTCACAGCATGTGATTATCACTTGGGTTTGCGAATGAGTGAGACAAAGGACTTGCTATTTAGAAACCCCTTTTTTAAGGGAAGTCCTAAGGGCCAACTGCCTTGCTAGGTGTATGATTCTAAGAAACAGGGAGAGGGAAAGCAACGGTAACCACCAGAGTCAATGCAGAGAAAGGGGTATACCTTTTCCCTGATGTGTGAGAGACACAGTAAGTCTAGAAAGCTCAACTTTCTATTTATTTGATTGAGACTAAGACCCTGTCCTCCCAGGTAGATGAAAAGCAGTGAAACTTCTCAAAGCAAAGACTGAAGGGGAGTTTTCTGAACCCTGTGAAGGCCTCCATGATTTGACAGAATTAGCAGATGACCTGTAAGTCTATATTTTGAATTGGACAGGATTTTATACATTGAAAATAAGAAAGGGCATCAGTCCCTTAAATTGTCACCATATAATTGTCTAAATAATGGAGAACATTTACTATAAATAACAGAAAACCTGCTATTTCAGAATTCTTTTTAGTTGCCCATTACATAGGAAAACAAATTCAGTGAGACTGACATTATTTCTGTGACAATTAGGAAGAGGTAACTCTTTCTTAATTTTTTAAGTACCTTCAGAACATCTGTATTTAAAGGATTTAAATTAGATCGACTAACATCACAGAACCTCTAATTCAATAAATCACTGCTTCCAGAATAGCATTAGTGTTATCTGCAGATGAAAAAAAAAATGTATAAGAGAAAAACTGAGAGCAGGGCTATATTTTGTTTGATATTTTTATACTAGCAACTACAAAACTAACTTCTGAAGCTCAACCATCTCTACTTTAAGGATGGATGATTATTGCTCTTTAACCTGCTTTATTTTTTCTCAGAAAAAAAATATTGTGTATTCTTGCCTCATATATGGAGAACAATAGAAGGAATACTTGCACAGTCCACAGGGCTAGATACCCCAGGTTCTTTGATAAGCAATTATTTTAATGAAACATTAGAATATTTCTATGAGTAATTATGAAGATTGTCATTTAATGTGAAACACGTTAGGACTTGTGGTTTAGTGGTTTCCCAGTTTTTAAAGGATTCTTTGTTTTTTCCTACAACTCCCAGAACTCACGTCAATGGTAGCTGCAGGTGCTGAAAATCCATTTGAACGTTCCATACTGATTTGAAATTTTGCAGTGGTCTTTCTCTCACACACATGCTCACACATGTTCCTCTTTACCCTTCTTTCTTTTTCCCTCCATCTGTCCAAGATTAAGACCAATCTCACCAGACATGGATACACATATAGTGGAGGTATGAATGTTACAAAGAAGCAGTTAAATGAACTGGGGGAAAAGAGAAGAAGAAGAAGAAGACAAAAAGGTGAACTTCTCATGATTTTTTTTTTTTTTTCCCCAAAACTTTTTAAAATAAAATGCAACTTTATAGCGAGGAGGTAGATTTCCTAGAAAATTAATTGAGACTCAGGGTGCATGCAGATGAGTGAATTCTTTTCGAAGCACCTCTAATGCGTTTTTACAAGGGTCATTGTGTTTTACAACGTGACAAAAAAAAGAGAAAAAAAAAGAAACGAAATCACATTTTTACTAGACTTGAAATAAAAATAGGCAATTGGAAATGCATTGTAAACAGGATTATTCAAACTCAGCTTGCCTTAAGATAGAAGCAGCTTTTAAGCAGGTTGTTACATAAAGGTTCAGCATTTCTGAGATTTTATGAGAGTAATCTAATGCATTGGTCAGACAAGGTTAAGAATAATGCCCTTGCAGTCTCCCTAGATGCAATGATAGTATTTGATGTGAATAACAAGGCTACACTTTCTGGGTGCTGGTGAAACTGAACTGCGCAGACATCCTTGTGGAGATTTGAGTATGAACTTCAATATTCTGCAGAAATAAAACCAAAAAGTAATAATAAAATATCCAGTCTTTGTGAATCCTTTTTCCTGAGTTTTGTGCTTATGCTTTGTTGTCCATCTTTTCCTCCTTTCTCCACATTAGCTTTCAAAACACTTCCTGAGGCTTTTAGAAATGTCGTAAACTTACTGTATCATTACTGATGCACACAAGCAGGAACATAAATGAATACTGTATGTGGATGATATTCTTCTTTTTATAACCCATCCTGATATTTCAATCCCGGCTATTACACTGTTCATAAATCAGTTTGGGATCCTCTCTGGCTTTAAAAGTAATTATAATAAATCCAAAGATATGTTTATGTATAGGAGGCCAATTGAACCCTTTGCTTTTCAGTTTCCATTTAAATTGGTCTCCAGAGGTCTTACCCCAGGTTATTTATTCCTTTTTCTTTAGATCTGCTGTACAGATTTAATCTTGCTTCTATTCTTTGTAAAATTCAATAGATGCTGTACAGGTGGTTTTCGTTCTTTCTTTTTTTATTAGGGGAAAGAGCTGTCATTAATTAAAAACAAAATGCATTTTGTATTTTTTCTCTGATAATAAATGAACTTACTAAGAAATTGTGAAGACTGTCTTAAGAAATGTTTCTACGTGCCTTGAAAGCAATTGCTCAACTCATTTACTTATTCTAATACAGCACAAACAATGCGTTAGTCTGCTCTGCAATTTTTCGATTTGCCTGACTGTTAAGTACAATTCAGCTTCCAAGTCTCTTCTTGCTGAATCTTTCTGACTGATTAAATTCTCATACAGAAGTCATATCAAGGTAAGTTTGTATGTCAGTAGGTGTGGATCAGAGCAACAGAACTGCATGGCTGGAAAGCTTTGTCTGATCACACAGACTTTTGATTTCACAAAGCTATTCTTCCAGAAATGCAGCAAATGCCAGAGTATCTTGAAAGAGGTCAACTGAGAGATGAGATGCAAATCTTGGCAACGACCTGTTAAGAACAATGTTAAGAAATAAGTGAATTTGTTTCATGAAACATATACCTGAGGAACACCCTTCCACAGCATTTTATTTCACCTTCTGCATTTTATCTTTCCTTATTCTCTAAATAAAAATAATGCAATCCACATATACAATTCAAATCTGTGAGTAAAAAGTCCCTTTTCAAGTGCAATAACTCATCAAATAAATATAAAATATTTCAAATCTTTTACATTTTCTTTGCAGGTGAAACATATAACTTCTCCTTCATAATAGAGACAAAAAATAGTTCTTCATATGTGTTGATTTTGAAATAATTTCCACTGTGAGGAACCTTATTTCAACAGTGTGATGAAGCATATGAGGAGGGATATTTATGAGGAACAATACTGTGCTGAACTTAGTATGCATTGAGACTGCTTATGTCCAGGAGCTGCCAGAATTTGCAATCCAGGAGGAGAGGAGAGGAGAGGAGAGGAGAGGAGAGGAGAGGAGAGGAGAGGAGAGGAGAGGAGAGGAGAGGAGAGGAGAGGAGAGGAGAGGAGAGGAGAGGAGAGGAGAGGAGAGGAGAGGAGAGGAGAGGAGAGGAGAGGAGAGGAGAGGAGAGGAGAGGAGAGGAGAGGAGAGGAGAGGAGAGGAGAGGAGAGGGGAGGGGAGGGGAGGGGAGGGGAGGAGAGGAGAGGAGAGGGGAGGGGAGGAGAGGGGAGGGGAGGAGAAAATTTTGTAAGAGTTTTGGTGGTTTATTTTTTTGTTTGTTTGTTGGGTTTTTTTTTAAAGAAAGTTGAAGTGTAATTAATCACAGGAGTCCAGAGGCTGTGGCTTTAAGAAGACTGCAAGTTACCATAAGAAGGGGAAAGAGATTTTCAGATAGTTGTCTGGAAAGTTGAGCTTTTCTAGAGATTGAGACTGTAGAATTAAGAAATTCTGGACACTATCGAATGATGAACCAGAAAATCAGACTAGAAAAAAGGGCCCAACCTGCTAGGACAATATAAGCAACTTAGCTTAAGAAATTTTATTTAATCTCTCACTAAAAAGACTCAAGTTTTCTTTTTTTAAATTATAGAGAACATTTGTTCTGATTTTTTTGTTTTTATTTATTTTGTGGTTTTCATAGCACAGCCATAGAGTTTGGAAATTCTCTGGAATATTCATTTGTAAGAAGGTGGAACACTCCTACTTCAGGGCTCTGATCAGCTCACTGTCACATCATGGTGTGTCTTACCACTTTTTAATTACCTCACATACTTTTTTGGAGGATTGGTATCTATTTGCTACTAAAGGATACTAAACAAACTGGCCCAAATTCTTTTTTGCTAATTGAGATGAATAGACCCAAATGAACATGGCTTGATTACAGGACAGTCTTTCCTGACAATGTATGGCACAAACACATCATAAATATCAATCCCAGCTATATAATAATGAAACTCTTCAAAATCCATCTTCTGCCTAGCAGAAGTCTTTACTTGGACTTGCATCTGTCTTCATAAAATCAAACTGCTCTTGGTGGTGTGTGTCTTGTTTTGTTGGGGTTTTTTTAGAAGTAATTTCTTATCCATTCATTTCCAAGTGACTGACATCCTTCTCTGTATACCCTTCAATGGAAAGAGCCCCCCTCATAATCTTGAAACTGAACTGAGACCCTGAAACTTATTTTAGTAATGTTTCTTTCTTTAGAAACACACTTTTACACAAATGAAGCCATTGACATTTTGCTGGGAGTAAACATCATCTCTGTAGATCTAGCCTGATCCTGAGCCTATTAGGTTCTGAGACGCCATTTGGTTTTCAAGTGAATATTTAGTGCTGATTTTGACCTTAGGACTACTTATGAGGTGTACACTCCTGTCTACTATGGAGACAGATTTTTTGAGATATTCAATGCGCTACCCGCAAGGTCCAAAAAAAAAGGAGGTTAATACGGGGGCTTCTTCTGAGGCTGTCTTTCTTCCCATTTTGCTTCTAACGATCCCTGGATATGCAAATCATGAGGCTATGCTGGAAGGCTTATCTGTTTTGCAAACCTTTCTTGGTGAGGACGGACATGAGAGTGGCACTAAGCATTTTCTACTGTATTTATAAGTAGAGGTTCAAAAACTTCATTGAACTGTCTATATTATTGTACAACAGTTTGGATGGTAAACAGGATTTGTTGTGGATAATATTCACCTTTGGGTGTAATTTGAAAGCTCTCTGAAAGTCTGAACATACAAGGTTTACAAATATTAATAGGTGCTTCTCAATGTCCTTCGTTCTCTTTCATATATTTTTTATATAATATCTGTGTGTGTGCCAATAGATATATAAATATATATGTTTGCACTTGGGTTTGTTTTTTTTTTAATAACATGATTGTGGTACTCAGTAGAAGGAAATAATTTGACCCAACTTGTACTAGGTTCAGTGAGAATCTTGGAATTGATTTTTTCTGTGTAAATATATTCAGTTCTCAAGTATCCAACTCTGGTCTCAGTTCCAGACAGAGTGTTGTGATTACTGAGTGCTGTCTATCTCTAATTCTTGTGTAATTGTATTATACCTAGTCTTACATAAATCCAGAGAATAGTATTTTTGAATAATTACATTTTAATATGAAAAATGGAAATAGTATGCCTCTACAGAGTGACAAATTTGTGAGATACTTAGGGTAACACTCATCAACCTCATTTTCATTATTTTCGTGCTTATCCTTGGAACTTTTATGGCTGTTCATTTTTCTGTTTATTACACTATTGGCAACTGCAAAAGACATTCAGGTCGAGTAGACTCAAAACCATTCTGACAAATAAAGCTACATCGTGTAGCTGTATGATAGCAGAGTTATGCACATGAATTCTATGAAAATAGGAATGGCTTTTTTAAAGTTTTTTTTCTTACACCTTTTGAAAGTACATTTCAGAAGTCTCTACTGAAGAGATTAATTAGATGCTATAATCTTGTATTTAGTAAGGGTTATATCACATTATTAAACCTGCCTAATATATGGGGTAGCATTTTAAATGTACCCCTTTGTGCCCATACCACGTTTTAAGCTATAAGGTCTAGAAAACTGAATGAGTGTTTTGCATGTCTTTGTGTGTTGTTCTGTTCTTTATTTGATAGTGTGTAGGCCACTATGTGAGGCAAAGGGAGGACATGATTGAGACATACATGTAAGGAATAGTAAAGAACAAAGTCAGATAATGCTATTTATCTTTTTTTAGAACTTAAGAGCAAGGAAGAAGCAAAAAATATAAAGAGTACAATTAAAAAAAAAATGAGGAAAGAATATTTTTTTATAATTCTTAACCTTTGGAACTCAGTCCAAAAGTTATCTGACTTCTGATTTCAGCAGGGTTCAGAGCAGGGATAAATCTCTATATATTTTTATTAATTAAAAATATTAAAAGTAAATAAACAAATGATAAATTATTGTGAAAATAAGGAAAGGAATGGTGAAAGTCAGGAAGAAATTCAAGAGTAAATGTGGACTTAGTTATATACTATTTCTTTTGCAAAGCTGTAAAGATGTACTTACAAACCAGATAATAATTTAAATGGGGAAAATTAGGGAACAAATTTATTACGAGGCATGATTTACCTTAAAATTATTGCTTCAGAAATCCTCATTGCTGAACATAAACCTGAGGGAATGCTTTTCCACTTATTATAAGCCTGAACCTTGATCTTGCAGTATGCTGAGCTTTGCTTTTTGGGCTGTGTGCTTTAATTGTTTTGGCTCAGCACCATGCTGAATTGCAACCCTGGTCTTTAACTGCTAAGAGGATATAACTCTAGTAAACAGAACAACATATCCATGGCAACATACAGTGTTAGTTCTAACTTTTCATAACACAAAAAGGTAATTATTTTTTTCTTTATATTTTTATATTCCTATGGCTCATAATAGCAGTGATGACCTCCTGGCTGGGCATTTCCAAGCTATTAATGACAGCCTGAGTTATGCGACCTTGACTTCACCTGCAGCCATTAACTTTTCTATCTAGTCATTAACTGCTGAGAAATGCCCTCCCTTTTGGTCATTATTTCTTATATATGCATTTCTTAAATAGGCATTTTCTGTAACAATTACGTCTCAGAGTAATTTCGTATTTTTTTATTAATAAGTACTATCTTATCTTTGTGTTCAAGCCACAGAGATCCTTTGACATCTAGCAGCTTGCACATCATTTAAGTTTCTAAGGAAGAGGTCATCATTTATGCACGGGCAAATGGGAGACAGAGGGCTTAAAACATCACATTTTACATGGGAGGAAAAAAGCCTTGCATCGTTTGAGTTAAATCTATGGAGCATATTCAGAAATGCTGAGGAATTCATTTTTAGATCGGGCATTTAGATGTACAATGTATGCCACAATACCAGCTAGAAAACCCTTAGCGTTAATAGTAAAGGTGACCTCTAAGTTATCCCTTCTGACTACCGGATCTTTAGACAAAATGGTTAGTAATTTCACTGGGATTAATTTGCCAGCATTTTGCAGACCCTTATCTTATTTTCTGGAACTCATAGAGGGATCAGAATCCACATGATATATTTCTCTTATCTGTCAGTGCAGCAGCATAAGATAAAAGGAGATTCTTATTGAATGGATATATTTTTCATTGTCCTTCATACCATAGATTAAATAGGACTTGTATGATTTTTCTTTTCCTGATAGAACAAGCCATACTTCTGTATAAATAACTTCTGTGAAATTTGAGAACTCTTATGAAGAGCTCAGTAATCAATTTTTTTAGATGCTATAATTAGAGGCCTTACCTATATCAAAAACCAAATGTTGCTAGAAGAGAAAAAGGTTGTAGAGTTATTTTCAAGGGTGGGACTCAGTTGTCTGCATGAATGACAAAGAATATTATCATATATGCCTGGAAATGTCAGCAACAGAGGATTTGTTTAATTTGTTTGTTCCTGTAACTCAGACATACAGTTATACTTCTGTAAACAATGTTTGTTCAATGAAGTACTTAGTCCTTTGCATAGCAAATTTCTCTGACAATATCCTTGACTAACAGGAAATATCTGTCCTCTGAAAAGAAAAAATGTTTCCAGGAGATAAAATTTATTGTTCTTTTCATTGTTGTTTTATTTTGGTGTCTGGTTTATTAGAACATATCATCCTAATTTTGTACAATAGAAGGAAAAAAAGCAGAGAGAGGTGAACGAGGCCAAAAGAACGTAAACTAAAGAAGTAAACTCTGCAAATCTTGATAAATGCAACTCCACCAGTAAGTGACAATATAGGTGAAACATTTCTCTTTTAAACTTTTTTCCATTAGTTTTTTGACAGGAGTACACTAGTTCAGCTTTAATGAGATTCTAGTGTAAAAACTTCAGGGCTAAATAAAAGAAACAAATCAAAAGGACCGGATGATTGCCATTTAATGTGAAAGAATGAAAGTGCAAACAATCATTGTATGACATCTAGCTGTGCTAGTCACTGCAGAATGACAGGTAGAACAATTCAAAGTTACTGATCTAAAGATGGAATAACAGCTCATATGTTTGAAGTGCTCAGAAGATGAAGAAATAAAACAGACTCTAAGATAAGACATGGTTAAGCCTTTTAAATTCCATGCCTTATTGTCAGTATCATTTGAACGCTTTTGTACACTTTTTTTTCCCCTCAGAAACTATTTTATCGAAGGAATTACTTTTAAGAGCTGATTTTTATTATTATCCTTCAGGCTGAATGGTATGCTTTGTTTTTCAACAAGATGAGAAAAAATGTACACAATGAAATGTATATTACTAGTTTTCTAAGCACCCATATTGTATATATTCAGAAGTATGTATTCTGAGGATATATTGTTAAGCTGTGCATTTTAAGCACAGTTCAATAATTCACATGCTAATTTACTCTACAGGTAGCCTGACTTTTTTAACATGCAACATAAAAAATTTGTTATGAATTTCTGTTTATATTTTCCTTGTCTATTCTTTCTTGATATTGTTTTAAGGCTCTAAGGAAAATCACCTATTCTTTCTTTCAGCCAGCCTTTTTATCAGTGAAACAACCTATTCTAGTTACTGCTGGAAACAATAATCTGTAATTGCTGCTTTCAGTCCTAATTTGGCCTGTCCCTAGTTTTTCATCTCAATCTAATCTAAACCTATTTGAGCAAATAAAATGATATTTACCTCATCCTCTGTTACAAGCTTTCAAGATTACAGGCTTCAGGAAAAATCAATACAAAATACCAGCTTAGCAGCAGGTTTGTGCTCAGAAAGAATGCTAACTTTTCTTTCCTGCATTTTCTGACTCTCTACTCCCCTGGAGTGAAAGCAAACCTTAGACTATAAGGAATGAAGGGAGAAAAAAGAAACACAAAAAACCCAGCCTTCAATGGTGTGTTTGGTTCATGGTTAGTAGCCACTTTTGAGCTTACAAGCCGAAGTGCAGTGCATGGTCAAGCTCCTAACCTTTAGCTTCTGCTTCCACACTACACATCTTACAGAGTTCACCAAAAGGAAGGATCTCGACCTCTTGGATGATTTTTCAGACTCAAATACCATCTTCATTTATTATTTATTTGCTTCAAGCAGTTGGGATTTGAGGTATCATCATACCTGACTGACTGATTTAAGGAAGTGGCCACCTCTCTGTGGGGGAATCTCATGAGAATAAAATCCTATTACTTTCCAAAAAGATTACTTCATTTGCTGCCTGAAATAAGCTTTTGATGAAAACATTTGAATGTTGAGTTTGTAAACAACCAAGAATTCTCAGCAGTGCTACCTTTTTTTTTTTTTTCAATGCTGGAAAGGATGTCTGGTTGGTTTTATTTATTATTTTGCTTTGTTCTGTTGTTGTTGGGCTTTTTGACCAACCCATTAATACAGAAAGGTGGGTCTCTGTAATAATTAAACCGTTCCTATCGACTTTTTTTGTCCTCTCTTTTTTGTAACAAAACAGTAGAGTTCTTCCTTTTAAAACTTGTATTGGATTTTTCTTTCATAGCTCTCTCCACAGGCTTCCTCTTCCCAACCCCACCTTGTGAATAGTCTCTGATTTGAAAAATTATGAGGAGTTATTTGGTCTCTCTTTAGGCCCTGTGGGATCATAATCATGTAATAGTTATGTAGTGTTTGAAAGATGCTCTAAACCAAGTCAAATATTTATCTTAATCACCCCTTTTTCAAATATTTAATTCAGGACTCAACTTTTCTCAGGTAACAAAATAGCAATGTCCTTTTCTTTTGTTGCCTATATAAGAGTAACATAGATACACCCAAAAAAGATCACCTAAGTTTTTATTTCCCCAAGAATAGTAGCAGTTGTATCAATGCATTTAGGGGAAAAAAAAATCTTTTAAATAGGAGATTAAAACCTAATTGTATTCATCTAACTGTGGTTACTAAATTAGTACCTGAGTCACTCTAGGCACAGAAATAATCAATGGTGGGAGATAAGCACCTTCTGAGTGCTTGAGTCTTAAGTGAACTGAACTGCCCTTTGGAGATGCTTATTTCTTTTCATTGAATATAGAGGGTGGCTAAGGTAACCTTAGGTGATCCATCCTAAACTTATTTAGGATAAATCCTAAGTGGTAATTTTACTGCCAGCATCTTCTAAGCCTTAGGAGCCCTATTCTGCAGATCTTCTCTCATCTATATTGGTATTCTCCAGAAACCCGGGGTGGCTAAAGTGTCTATTAGCTTCTAGTTCTGTGTCAAGGGATAAAGGATATTTTCTTTAGGGAACTACTAAAGAAGATCATTTAAGGTAATTAGGTAGCTGAAAATGTAGACAGGGTCACCCCTTAAGTTTAACTTCTAAAAGTGTGATACCTGAGAATTTTGGAAGATTCCAGAAGATCACATCTGAATATATAATACCTATGTAAATATAAACTGGTAAAAAAAAGATCAGAATCTTTCTCTAAGTGTCGCACTGAGGCAATGATGCAGTGTTGACTGACCTTCAGTACAATTCAGTTTTGGTCATTTCTGAGGAAAAAATTATGAGATTTTTTATGTGTGCATGTGTGAAAAGAACACACATCTGAGGGAAGCCAAAGAACACAGAATGCCTAACTGTGGCTATTCAATTATTGTTGACCATGGGCTGTAGTAAATTCCAGAGGAAAGTCAGAGGGTGGTTGCCCGAACAAACTCTCCACAGTGCCCAGCACCAGCTTGTGCACAGCAGTAGGAGATGGACATCACAGCTGGGAATGGCAGTGAGCTTCAGCAGTAGCTGGTTATGGCCACTAAGTATCTCAAGAATTACCTAGCTGCTTTTCCTTAGTAGAGCAAAAAGAAGAGTAGAGCAAGGACAGGGCCAGTTTCATGCAGTAAAAGCTAAAAGAAATATCTCTATTTATCAGTAACATCTTGTGCTATGGAATCCATATTAGCTCACACAGGAACACAGAAGGCTGTGGTACTCTTACAAGCATTGAATATATTCAGAGAATATATTCAAGTAGTAAAGTGTCATGTTAGTGAAAACATTACATCCTTACCTAACCTCTGTAAGATTTTATTCTACTATGATTCCAGTGGTTAGGAGTGACATACTGTAAGCTTCTGTGATGTAGTGTAACCAATGAAGAGAAACAACTGCCTCCAGAGGACAGTTCAGGAGCTCTATATTGGGAGAGACTTTTAAATGACATCTATTCGCTCAGCTGTGCTCCTCCAGTCCATTTATTGTAGCCACTTTTTGTTAGTAGTCTTGTATTTCACTGATAAGCTCTTCAGAATATTCGTATATTTATAGTTTCTAATACAAAGGAGTACTATTTTGTAAACCCTAGGTAGTACCAATATAGGAATCAACACAACTACAACTATAAATGGTAGCACTAAAAGCATATTCATTAACAATCGTAAGAATAACAAATTGTCTCAATTCCTAATCGTACACTTAGAAGATAAGCTTTCTAACAACCTGTCAGTGCTAATATAATGCTTTCTGAAGGTTTAAAGGTTGCATAATCGTAATGATATGACTTCCTCTGAAAAGTCTAGATTGATAGAAAACTCTGAGACAAAGGAGGCAGGCTGATTCCTAAGGGGAGCTGCTCCTCCCTCTTCTCAACACAGTGACAAGAAAAGGTAAACAAGATAATGGCAGAAGTCACACCTCCACAGCTACCAAAAAAGCCTTTGTCTTCCAGAAGGTGGTCAAGACCTAAAATTCTCCCGAGATGCTGAGAATGAAAACATGGCACCTTCACACTTAAAAGAGCAAGTCTCATCCACCTGTGCCACTGAGCTGATATCTAAGTACCTTTTTCTATCTGAGGGTTCAGAGACTTGTCTTAACTTTCTAATACTGTCAGGCTGTATATTTATTGTCATCAAAGAGCATTGGATATCTTCATGTATTTTTTTTTTGCTCCTTGAAATGCTGTTTGGCTCCTCATTTTTTGGTTTTACATGCCTAAAATATCAGTTCTACTACCAAGCAAAAAATAGTTCTTTGTTTCTGACTCAAATTCTAATAATCTATATGTAGTATTGCCAAGATAAGAATTTGGATCTGTCTCACTGCTTTAAGGTGTTGAACCTAACTAATTGTTTCACGCTCTGAACATTAAAACCCACAGAATGCCATCAAAGGCCCCATTTTTAAACCTAATTTTTGCAACATTCCTCCATTCTTCACTAGCAAAAATTCTTTCTTGGTGGTTTAGTGCAAGGATCTAAGCTGCACTTTGTTGTTCATCCTGCACATGCAATTCTGCAGTTGTACCCGTCCAAGAACAGTATGGGTTTCTGCCTAACATTAAGTAGAACAGAAAATTTCTAATATGTTGCCTCTGAGTTCTGAAAGGCTAAATTACATTAAAGGAAAAAGTATAAAAGTGAATGTCTTAAAACTAAACAGTATTCATCCATATGGCCAGGAAATACTGGAGAAGTAAAGGAGCATTTGGATGCTCTACAATGCAGGACTGCTTTGCCCACATGTGCAAATAATGATAGTCTAGAGGGGAACATATAAAGAGCCTTTCCAAAAAAAAGGAAAAAACCCGGACATGATAAAGGCGTCTACTTTGCTTTTGTCACCTCTAAAAAATTATTTTATTTGAACTAATAAATTTTCTGACTTTGCTAGGAAGGGCAGCAGGATGCTTAATTTGTTTGGGTTACTAAATGCAAATTTTGTGCCTTTCCATGTTCTTATAAAGCAAACTTCCTAAAACTCCACTAAGAAAATAAAAGTTAAAAAATCAGGAGATTTATGCAGAATGGGTAATACTTAAGGAAAATGAGAAGTGTAGATAGCTTTCCTTTTGCTTTTTCATTGAGATACTACTTTTTTTTCCTGAAGTTTGGTATAGTTTCGAACTATTGAATTTTATTTTTCTCCCTGAGGTGGTTATTTTTTCATATTTTCTTCTGCTGCTGGGGATTCAGTCTCAATTGGAGAAAGGAGGCATTGAGGTCAAATTACAGCTTAAAAAAGTGTTCAACCTCTATTTCAGGGACAAACAGAAAAAAGACCCAACAGTCTAAACAACTGCAGAAACTCAGAGAAAATTATTTACTGGTAAAATAAATCCCCCCCATTCAGAGGATGAGAAATTAATATTATTACATAGAATATACTTCTACTTTAAAGACAATTTAGGTGTCCTGAATTTGAGATTGCAGGTATCTTTAACCATTTACTTTGTACATATAGAAATTTGGATTGAAATGAAATTCAGCATGCTATGCAGCTGTAGAAATATCACAGTAAATATCCTTTTTTATTCTATATTCTAAGCTTGCAGTTCTTGTGCTTGTCAGTGGATTTTGCCAGACATGTTTTGCTGTATTTTAGTGAATAAATTGTAATTTTTAAGAGCTTTTTTCCTAATTTACAGAAGTAATTTCTTTTAAAATTAATATATACAGCACAGCATTCTGAGTTTAAGTAAATTAATTGTACAATGTAATGAAAGATTTTTCTAGAGCTTAGACAACATAATTTAAAATAGTCAGCTTAATGTTCTGAAATATAATTTTGCTTTTGTTGCAGTTGAAAAATGAAGGTTTCTTTTATATTTTGTATATCCCAAGATGATTTCAAAGCACTTTCACTTAGAAAAGCTAGCTGCTATTACATATGAATTTTCAAAGCTTGCCAAGGCTTTGGAAGGAATGATGAAAATTACTATTGCACGACCTTCAGGTTTTCTTTGTTTCATAAAAGGCTAAGATAGCATTTTTGTCATTTTTCTTTCAGCTCAGGTCTTTCATCATAAATATCAAAGCATGCAATTATGCCTGCTCATATCCTACCATATTCTGCCTGTTTTCTATCCATATGTGATGGTGCTCACTTTTAGGATACCTTTTTCTTTTGTTTTTCACAAATCTGAAAGAAGTCCCATGTTTTTGTCGAGTGCCATAAATTGTTCATGAAACGCATGTTGCACTGATTAAAAAGAAGAAGAGTGATTAAAATTGCTTTTATTCTTTTGTTCTAAGCAAAATCCTAAAGTAATGTTTGAGTGTCAAACCTAACAGGATCATAGGAGACTGATTTGGCCTACAGGTGGAATTTTTAAATAGTGCTCATTGTAAAAAATGGGACAATCTTGTCTTCTATTAAAATCTCTACTTTCATACTGAATTATTCCTGTTGTTCCTTTTGATTTTTCATGTATAACTTGTTTTTCTGTCTTATTTTGTGTTTTCATGTGGCCTGATCATCAAAGATACAGAATGCCCATTGCTGCTGTTGGCTAAATTAGGTCATAGTTGCATAATATACCTCAAAATCAGGTTACTTCCGTGTCTTAAGTACTTCAAATGAGCATCCATTTGTTTTTTTGATTGTGTTTACTGATCTATTCTAATTTACAAGGCATATTGGCATGGCACAGGTGTTATAAATATATCAGACTGAAATATCCATGATTCGTTTCCTTCTGAAATGTTTTTTATTTGGTTTTGGTTTTTTTCCACAACCACTACCCTAAACACTAATAAGAACTATAGAGTAAAAATATTAGAATTCCATTAATTGAATGAAGAAAAAAAGTCTTGAAAAAGGAACAGGAAACCTTTGTTAGTGTTTGCAGGAACACACCTCCCTTTTTTTTATTATTATTATGCTCAGATTTTTATCAAATTTACAATGACACAAGGAATACATTGTTTTCATCAACTGGAACTGTGCTGTCACATGAATGTGAACTTACTGGCTATGTCTTAAGTTAAATGTCAAGGGATATACATTTTCCACATAGAATAAAATTGATTTCAAGTTTCTTTTAACAGTTGCAGAGCAAAAAACCTCCGCTGTATTTTTAAACCAAGTAGAACTGCCCCAGCATGTGTTAATAAAAATATATATGCCTAAATAGTAATGGTGCTACTCACAGTACCTAACATAAAAAATATTTTTAACAATAATAATTTGAACTATCAAAACCTTGCAATTTAATAAGATTTGCTGATGTGAGATTGTGATAAAATAAATTTTAAAAATCTAATCAATTTAATTAATAACATATTTAGACATTTTTCGATCCTCTTAAAATAGAACATGAGAAAGGAACAAGCAAAAGGAAGAGGCTTTCTCAGGGTCTTTTTTTGCATGTACCTTTTGAAAAGTCCCTCCTTAGCATATAAATACTCCCAGCAAAACCCTCAGCATAATGGCTATATGTATCAATACTGCAGAAGAAAGGAAGATGACACTCACCGTAAGAGAATTCATTAATTCTTAAGACTTCTAAAATATTAATAGGACTTTGAAACAACATTGCTTGCTTATGCAGTGTCCATTCAGTTCCCTATGAAGCTGAGATGATAGGTGGAAATTCTTAGATTATTATGTACCCTTCTTCCTACATCTCAGTCTGTAATTGCTTATTTTCCCACATGGAATGATAAATATGCTCATTAATTATTGTACATTAAAAAAAAACAGCAACATGATAAAGTGTCTAAGAGCTATAAATAAGGAAGCTGCTTGAAAAACTTTTTAATGTCTGTAGCAACTCATGAAGGATTTTGGCCTCTGCCTATCTGAAATCCGTTTGAAAGAACTTGGCTTCTACAGCATCTCTATCAGCCAAAAACTGCATTTCAAATGTTAAAACTCAGTAATAAAGGGATATTATACTGAATAACACTTTAAAATGTATTTTGTTCTCCATCCATAATACTTGTATCCCAGAATACTTTAAAGCCTAGCCATAAAGCAACTGATGCTAAAGTTATTTTTAATTGGAATAAACTCCTTAATCCATTCTAGCATTCCTTACGCTTACTATAGAATATCAGTGACACTGATATTTTTTGCAGATTATAAAACTATTTCCTTATAAGGATATCATCATGCTGACATAATATCTTCAACTAATAAAAGTTTGCCTTTGCCTTTGTTAGGAAAACCATAAAAATTCATTTCAAAGTATGTAAAGTAATAGGAAGACATCCTAAAGTGTTCCCTTTTGCCAGAGGCAGACACCGTTAGAGGCTGATGCAGGTGTAATATCTATGATCAAGGCTGAAGAGGCCAGAGCTTTGTTAATGAAATTAAGGAGGTATTCCCAATTGCATGAGTGTAAAGCGCGGGTTCCAATCCAAAACCAGGCAGAATACTTCAAAGATAGGGGGTGGAGGTCTTACTTTTTGCTTTCAGTATAGGCAATAAATAAATAATAAAACAGAAAGGTGAGCTGAAATGTGGTATAGTGGGGAACAAAGAACCAAGCGATGGAAGGTAACAACAATTACAAATTACCATGACTACTGGAACAACATGGCAGCAAAAGAATGAATTATGCTGTGTAGTTGAGAGAAATCAGAAAAAGGAAAGAGAGTCTTCCTCCCAAAATACTGCTTGAAATATAAGGCAAGAAAAGGTTCTGGTGAAGGGGGTTTCAACGATGAAAATCTGTATATTTAAAGGTTAGTTCAAAAAGATAAATGTAAGCGGGCGTATTGCATTACTCACTTTATTGTTAGGAAAATAGTATTTAATGCTTAGGAATAAAGAAGCTCAAAACTAATTTTATATTACTATTAATCACTATTTCTGATAAATAGTAATAATAATCTGATTCACTTAAATGAGTACGGTGCCTCAACAATCCAGGTTTTAAAATGTGTGATTCTTTAAACCATTTCTTTCTAGGATTATGAATTCAAAAACTACACAGGAGGAGAAAAACTGGGAGTGATAATATACAGGAATTGTTTGAAAATATTGGGGCTACTAAGCAGAAGTGACTACAATATAAATTATTTCAAAATTGCAGGAATAAGACTCAAACCAAAAACAAATACTGTGACATCAAATTACAGAAAGGATTTTTCACTGGTTTTTTATTGTTTCTTTTAATAGCATAACTAGTCAAAATGACCCTAATATCAAACATGGGAAAAATTAAATTTTGACTCAGGATAGACATATGTTGACTGTGTTATAACAGAATTATGGAGAGCTTAACTTACTTCAGCAGAAGAAGTAAGATAAAAGTCAGTATTTGTAAATGGCAAAATCTGCAAGATTACTTGAGCCAAGCTGGAAACCCTATCTTTGTGGACCCAGTAGAAATAATAATAAATTGTGTCAGACAAACATTTAAAACAGAATGAAAGAGCCAAGGAGACAAAAAAAACCCATCATATATGCAAGACTAAAAAACAAATAATGTATTAGTTAAGTATGAAAGAAACAGGAGGTATGTCTGCAAATTTGTGGGTCTTCAGGTCTCCCAGGGGCTTATGGGACAGGCTGTGAAAGATAGGGGCATAGTGAGAAAACAGTTCATTTCTTCCCAACAGTATTCATCATAGGTCATACAGTATCTTCAAGACATTTTTATTCAGTGTTAAGTCTACTGTACTATTACCTTCAGATGACTCAGTTTGTGGATGACACCGAGCTGACCTTGACAGGCTTGAGAAGTGAGCCCAGGTAAACCTCATGAAGTTTAACAAAGCCAAGCACACAGTCTTGCACCTGGCCTGGGACAATCACAAGTATCATTACAAGCAGGGATGAATGGCTTGAGGGCAGCCCTACAGAGGACTTTGGGTTAATGGTAGATGAAAAACTAGACTTGAGCCAGCTCAAGTCTGGGATCTTGCAGCCCAGAAAGCCAAGCATACCCTAGGCTACATGAAAAGAAAAGTGGCCAGCAGGTTGAGGCAGGTGATTCTCCCCATGTACTCCACTCTTGTAAGACCCTAGCTGGAGTACTGCATCCAGCTTTAGAACCCCCAGTGCAAAAAAGACATCAATCTATTAGATCAAGTCCAGGGAAGGGCCACAAAAAAGGTTAGAGTGCTGGAACACCACTCACATGAAGAAAGGCTGAGATGAGGTCGTTTAACCTTCAGAAGAGAAGGCTTTGGGGAAAACTTATTGTGGTCTTCTTATTAAAAAAATATTTTTAAAAAAAGAAACTAGGGTCATTGATCAGAAATTAAATTGGTGGAAGAAGAAGCTAAGCCAGGAGCCCACCAGAAAAAAATAGGTTGTCTCATCGAACACCAGTCAGGCCAAATTAGCCTTGGTCTTTGACTAACTGACTGTTATCAACAGCACCAGGAAGAAGGGGAAATGGGATAGGGGAAGTACAAGCTCTTACATAAGTCACCAAAACTAATGTGTTCACTTCCAAGTACAGTAAAGTAGTTTGCAATAGCATATTAATGCAACACATTAATATTCAAATGCAAAAATCAATTAATTTGAAGTATTGTGAAGAAGTCTGACAGAGGAGAAAACCAAAAGTGACAGTGCAAAGGGATGTAGAATTTAGGTGTTGTTAGATTTCTAATAAAGCCATTTATATAATATCTTTCATAAAATGGAACATAAAGAAGCCTGAATCCAGGGCAGTAATTCAGATATCCAACAGAACATTAATCAGGAGAACTTAAGGACAAGGAATTTAAAAAAAGATTAAATATTATATATGATTATGCAATGACACAGGGATTTGTTTTAGGACATTTACCAGTAATTAAATAACTGGAATGATCTTCAGTACAGTAAGACTTTTCCAGGGGTATGGACCTTTACATCTGTGCACTAGACAAGTTTTGCTATGCCACATACTTCTGTGCATTTCTGTAGGATGCTTGAAATGTATGCTGCGAGATTATCAACAAACTGCCCGGTCCAACATGGCAGATTGCTGTTCAGGGTGTCTCTGAAAAACCAATCTCTTTCAGTGTATATACATATATTTATATACTTCTTGGTAACAGGAAGCAAAGAGAAATTATCTTAAGATTTGTAACAAAGAACAGGGTGGCTTGTTAGAAGAAATCTGTATTCAACAGAGGAAAGAAAGTTCTAGTCTCTCATATCTCACTTTTCTTTAGCTTTAGCCAGAGTAAATCAGGCAACAAGATTCACTAAGGGTTGCAGAAGTTAAACCTCATGTTTGTAAATCTACTTAATTATGGCAAATCTGTTTGCTTTTCCAGTAAAGTCAGTGAGAGGGAAGGATGAAGAAATATACCTTAGTAAGAGTCAGGTGTAAAGTTCATTTTTGCTTGATTTTCAGTTTCTAGTCAGTTAAGATTCATTGGATCTTTCTGTATAGACAACTACCACAAAACCTTCCTAAACATATTTAGCTTTTCTTGGGCTAATCCCTTAGCAACTCATTTGTAACTATCCATTCAATTAGCATAGCACCTATTACCCTTGAAATTCTATGGCTTACTACCTTAGACAAACTAAAGCTTTAGGAAGTGTTAATTAGGAGTTACGGGACTTAATTAAGCAGGAGGAGGAAAAAACATTTCTCAAACACCATGTTGCAGAATAACAGTTAATTCTGTTAGGAATAAAAGTTGTGCTATTTTAAAGTTTGAGAATCTATATGCCAAACAAAAAGGAAAAAATTCATGTTGACTTGCGTAGGTTTTTCAAGGAGTGGTACGTTATGTACACAGCCACCTCAGCTCCAGCATTGTTACGAAAGGGATAACTGAATGGCTTAAGCAGAAAAAAATTACACATGTGCTGTAATTCAGGTAGTGTTCCATAAAACCAACAAACAAATTCCAAAAATATCTGGCTGTCCTGGTTTCAGCTGGGATAAAGTTAAATTTCTTTGTAGTAGCTGGTATGGGGCTATGTTTTGGATTTTTGCTGGAAACAGTGGTGATAATGTGGAGATGTTTTAGTTGTTGCTAAGTAGCACTTACACTGGTCAAGGACTTTTTCAGCTCCCCATGCTCTGCCGTGTGCACGAGGGGCTGGGAGGGGGCACAGCTGGAACAGCTGACCCCAACTGACCAACGGGATATTCCATACCATATGACGTCATGCTCAGTATATAAAGCTGGGGGAAGAAGAAGGGGGGACATTGGGAGTGATGGTGTTTGTCTTCCCAAGTAACCGCTATGTGTGATGGAGCCCTGCTTTCCTGGAGACGGCTGAACACCTGCCTGCCCATGGGAAGTAGTGAATGAATTCCTTGTTTTGCTTTGCTTCTGTGCGCAGCTTTTGTTTTACCTTTTAAACTGTCTTTATCTCAAACCATGAGTTACCTCACTTTTACTCTTCCGATTCTCTCCCCTTTCCCACCAGGGGGGGAGTGAGCGAGCAGCTGAGTGGTGCTTGGTCACTGACTGGGGCTAAACCATGACACTGGCTGGGATATTAAGCATGTTGGAACTTCAGTCTCCACAGGTCTTTGGTGCACAGGTTTTAAAAATGTTTCTGAATATTAAGGATTCTTGCTTCCACTGGTAAGAATCCACTAGAAAGGAAGAAGATAGACTGTGTTCTGACAAGAAGAAACATTTTCAGAATATTATTTTAAGTCCTGAATAAAGTTCCTTTGAAGAAAAGGTGTAGCCAGTTTTTAACCTGTGTTAATGAATGAAGTATTATTGCACTTGGTCTTTTACTATCTTTATAAATAACACTTATTTAAACTACTTCCAGGTGACTTTGGTTTGGTCCGTCACTTCAGGAAGAAAATATCTGTCTGTTGGATCAATATAGATATGTGTAGATATATCAGGAAGATATTTTCTCATCCAAGTATTTTGATCAGAACAACATTTTGTGCATGCTTAGAAATATTATCTGCTATGATAAAGGTGTCTACCACTTTTCTGAACATACTGTTCACAATGTTATCCTCCAAATCAATTTTAATTTTAGAAATGAAAAATGTTAACAAACTCATAAAAATGTCTTCTGATTGGTTAAGTGGAAAAATCTACATGAAAATAACTTAAACATCTGACAAGTCACCTAAAACAAAGTTCATAGTTATTAATAGTGTGATAGAGTAGCCTTTCATATTATGACCATGACTATGGGACAGATGTGTCTTCTTTCATCTTTATTGCAGCTTCAAGGTTGCAGTTCATCCATAAGGAATATACTACGGTTGTGTGGAAGCACTCTTTGTGGTGAAACATTTGAGATCCAGTTTGTAGGTGCAGACGAAGCATGTAAAGATTCCTGCAAAGTAATCTTAAAGAAAGATTTTTACTTCTTCACTGACTTGGTAACTGTAAGAGATAGGCTTAATACCATCTAGCCTGTGGAAGAACTGTATTTTGAATTATGCTGCTTCAGAACAGTAAGTAGATTCTAGCTCTGAGTAACTTGTGTAAACGTGGGTCCAGATTCATGGAAGTTAATGACACTTTACACTTTCTACTCCTTTGCTTGAGCTAATCAGAGAAAATATTGAGTGTCTTGGTTCCCTGTTTTCATAAATAAGGTAAATGTGATAGAAAGGTCAGCAGACAATAGGGTGAAGTTGATAGCCAAGAAGTGGTAAAGGCCAGCTGTAGAATAATGAATACCCAGGAACCAAGCGATTGCAGAAAAGGAATTGTTCTGAAGAATTGCTCCCTCCCTATGTTGCCACTGACGTGGGTATTGCACTTAAATCGTGCAAGTACAGCATAACCATAGGTCTCTGTGTTACATATTTTTCCCTTAAACTTTAGATCACAAAGTGCGATAGCATCAGTTAAGCATGATTACAAACAATCCTTTGATGTATTACTGTATGATGATTATATTAGACAATTTCTTGCTGCAATCAGAAGCAGAAGAGACCACTTAATGCTGGATATATACGTAGTAATGACAAAGAGATGGTACAAACAGTGTGATCCTTTTAAGTTTTCATTTAATACATTTATGCCTCTTTGGGTTTCAAAGAGATTCAGAAAATAAAAATTGTGATAATTATATCAAAAACCTGAAATGACAATAATATAGCTGCCTGTATTAAACAGAACTTATGTAAGCTGCGTTTTTTATTTTACCATTTTTTCTTCAGCCTCCTAAGTTACAAAAGATGCAGACGCCTTCTTATGTCTAGCCTTGAAGGTGATACAGTGTATTGATTTGACACATCTTGAGACCTAATAATCAAGTACATGCTTTTATGATTGGCTGATGTTGCCTTGTGTCTGGCTGCCTAAAGAATGTTAAGTTGACTGAGGTCATCTATAGCCTATAGATAATCTACACGACTAATAAAAATGCTAAGTAGACTGTCAATCTGTTTTCCAATCATATCAAACCTCCTAATCCAATTTGTAATTTTCAAGATGAAACTAATCTAAAAAAATAAAATAAAATATATGTGTTTACTAGAACAGAGTGATATATTGCCAGTATGCATCAAGCTGCATCTTAACATTTGAGCTTTCTCTTGGAAGGCTATTATAATGAATAGCATAACCTGGTAAATTTTTAACAGACCTTTATGGACAGAACATTGTACTGGTGATTATTATCCAAAGTAAAAAAAAAATAACAGCTGTATCTGAGCCTCATATATGTGCAATGCATTACTCTATATCCTTAAAAATCCAGTTTGTGCTTTCTCATAAGGTAGCCTCAGCTGCAAATTCATATCTGAGGATGGCATCTGGTTGAAAGTATACATTATAAAAGTAATAGTAATATTTGATACTACACACAGTCACCTCCAAATTTTTTCTTTTGCTGAGGTGGTAAAATGTATATTTCAGTTGAGTGGACTTAGAGATATAAAACGTAGGAACTGTGACTGTGGAATACTGCATTTCAATGCCATGGCAAAACCCCAAATTTAACTGTGGATCCAAGACTACCCTTCCTCAAACTAGTAGGTGTTAACAAAGAAGCTGTGGTCCAAAAGTTCACACTCTTGGAGAGTCAGCATTATATTTTCTTTCCACAATATACATATAAAGAAAATCAGAAGTTTACATAGACTATGGACTTTCATTTTCATCATTAGTCAGATAATTTCCTAACTTTATTTAAGCTTGGTTTAAACTCACACATAGCAATATATTGGGGGGTTCGTTGATACATTATCAGTCTTGTTAGGTTACATGAATGCAGATTTTACAGCATAAACCAATCCATAAAAAGTTACCATGACTTTCTGCTGCAGGCCCTTTAGACCTGATAAACTCAGTCACATGTGGCTATTTTCCAACTCAGTATTTGCCAATATATGTTAAATTTTGCTTCACTTTGCTTTTTAGCTTAGAGCATTAAATATTGATTCTGAATGTTTTTAATTAGATAATTAATATAACAAGTCAAACACATTCATACATGAGAATCCTATTACTTAGCCTTTGTTTTCAGCCTTACAGCTGTATATTACAAAAACAGAATAAGGACTTAAAAATATTAAGGTCCAAAATTTGTGTTGTTCAGACTGGTGAAATTATGGTATTTTCCATCAAGCCTAATCTCCTGATTTTCCTTCCCATGAAAAAACAGAGAGAAGGGAAAAGGCTGCAGTGTTGGATTCCCACGTCTCATCCTAAAATAGGAGGGAACAGGGATCATCCAAACTAGAAGCTAGGAGGTGCTCTTACACCCTAGCCATGTTCTACCTCTAAAGACTAGCTAAGACATAAATATTATTATGTTTAGCAGAAGAACAACAAGAATGAAGTTACATGTCCTGTTCTAAGAGAGGAATTCAAAAGACTGAGCAAGGTGCTCAACCTCCATATACAGTGAATGAGAAGATATTCGTACCTTATGATCGAATTTCAGGTGTGCATGATGAAGAATGCAAAATGAGTCAGTATGAAAAAGTAAACTAACAGTAAACATTTTGGCATTAGTTACTGTCTAAGCCTATCTTCAAACAGCAAACCTCTAAATAAGTGAATTTGTGAACTCTCTTATTGTGAATTTTGAGTCTTTATACAAGATTGCATAATTTATTTGCCCAAATATGTCTACTGCTGTTTAAGACCTTAAGATGTCCTGCTTGACTTCTATCCTCCCCTCATAATCGAATAGAACTACAAACTTTTTGCTATATTTTTCAATCCCATATGAGGGTCACAGCTTATTTTCTAAAGCTTATTTTCTTATTTTCTTAGTTACTCCTTTGTGGATCTTTTAGAAGTAATGTATAGATTTCCAGGACCTTTCAGACAGCTGAAGGGAAACATTCTGCTTTCAGGTAAACTTTGATGACATTTTCAGACCTTTTGCCACAATCATTTTTTTCTTTTAAAAACAGATAAACAAAAAAAAGGTTGGTTGGTTGGTTGGGGTTTTTTTCCCATAAAAATGATATTGATTAGGGCTCTGATTACTGTCAGGATAGGGGATTAAAAAAACTCCCCAAATATAAAACAAAATAGATTTTTAAAGTGCATCACTGAAATACTGTAAAGGAACAAAATTAACCTCCATTCTCAGTGACAGAGATTTCAATATAGGTAGATTTCTCCATTACACTACTTCTTTCAAAATAAAGTTACTGAAATCTACTTACATAACCCATAAATGTTATTTTTCTTAACCTCTTTTGCATACTGTAGAATCCACATTTTTGTCAGGCCTTCCAGCTTTAAGAATTGCCAACGATCACTTTAGCTGTAGTTGAACTACTGCACACATAACCCCCCAAACTAAGGATCATTTTCAAGCGATTATTTTCTAGGTGAGATAGTTTAATGTGCAATAAAAAAATCTAAACTGCAACTTAGAGAAATATGAAAAATGTTATGAAAAGTTACTTGGAATTCTCTTAGACAGTTATAGCTAAAGTCCGCCTACTCCCTACAGTGCAGAATAAAAAATTTCTGCTTTCCTTTCTTCCCAGTTTGGCCAAGTAGAAACTTACCTGATTGTGATTTCAGCCAAAGAGAAAGATAAAGGCATTGCCTTCACCCTTTCTGTAGTAGAGTCAAGGCAAAAAACACCCTGGTAACTGGTAGGAGAATTGATGTTCTTTCTCATTCAGGGCAGCCAGTCAGGAATGTTGAAACACTCTGAAAGAGAAAGAGTGAACTCATTTTTAGCTATGCCAAAGTAAAGGTCGATGTGAAGAATTTCATCTTAATCTGGGTGATGCCTGATGTTGCAATCAGCTCCCAGAAGGCTATGTCTGAGCTGATTTTCAGTAATTTCAGTTAATTTTAGTTAGTTATAAGTAGATAAGAGAATAAAACTATCTTCTTTTTTTCTCTTCCTATCCCTCCAGTTGGCAGAATTTCAACCCAAGTCTTTAGATCTGTGCCTTTCATTTCTTCCTGACTGTGCCAAGAATATTTTTTGGCATCTGGCATTTTAACGGTAACATTGCCAGTGACCAGGCATTGGATAGAATCAAAGTACTGGCACTGTATTTTGTAATTTTCACAGAAGCATTTGATTTGATTGACTCTAGAATGCTGATTTGAGGAGATAAGACTATGATGCTCTTGAGGATAAGTCACTTAACTCAGATTCATGACTATTTAACAAGAAGAGCATACAGATTTGTTGTACAGGGCAAGGAATCTGGCTTGGCTGAAATGGACTGTGATGTCCGCCAAGACTCAGTCTTCAGACCATGTTTATTGAATTTATTTGTCAATGATTTATTCTTGATTGCATTAAATCTATTTTACAACTATATAGATGATGCAACGTTACAACATGGTTCTAATTCATTGGCCATGGTAGGGAAGGATTCAGATAATTTATGGAGGAAACTTTAAAAAAAAAGCTTTTTCTAATGAACAAGAAAACTGCTAGCTATTAATTTCAAAACAACCCCAAACACTTCTTCAGTCCCTATTCGGGGGAAAAAAAAAAGAAAACCCTCCACTGCAATACATACTTCAGTCATGACTTAAGGTTTGGATCAACACTGTCTAGTTACTCTTGAGCAATTTTGTGTTGAAATGCTGTTAATTAGAAGCAGGTATCATTTTAAAAGGTAAGAAGTCCACTGATGATATTGTACTTAAGCTATAGATGAAGCAAGAAGCAAAAAAATCTGCAACGTGCTGTCAGATGAAAGGTTGTTTAAATTTAGAAGTAAGAAAACCAGACTGTAGTATCAATAAAAAAACTATGTAGATTTGTTTTATATTAATGCTATGGATAGATAAAATCAAATTTGCCTTTAGGCAAATTTTCAGATTTGTAGCTTGACAGAATATAAGAACACATCACTGCAGCTTTTATGTGAATAAGTCAACTTACTTCCTCCTCAGTGAGTCTGAAACTATGCAAATGTATTTTATATTTGGAGAGGCCCCTGGTTATATGAAAACAATGTTGTTGTTTCTTTTAGATTTTAATTTAATATTACGAGCCCTGGAGGGAGAAGTCATCATAGGCTCATTTACCCTACAGTCAGTGTGACAATATGGGAGGGTACATTTAATGCCTTAGCAGTAAGCATTTTGAACAGGCATTCAAAGGTGATAAGAACTGAAATAATCTTTGGCAAAATTCAAATGCATCTTAATTGAATATTTAAAAACATTCACAAGGTATAATTGAGAATAAATTATGTAATGATGTGGTAGGAATGATTTGATTTTATACTTCCTTCTGCTTAGAAGTACCACAGACACTTAGATATGCGTAGGGCAAGCTTCTTGCTGTGAAAGTCATTTGAGATGCAATACAAAGCATTGTACATTAATGAGGTTTTATTATCTCCTGTTATGATATTTTCATGAATTAAAATATAAAGGTATTTATATAACTCTTTAAAGCACATGGTGCTTTAGACCTTCATTTCATATTGGCATCTTCTGTTGTATTTTAATATAGGCATTTTAAAAATCAAAGAGTATTTTTATGCAGTGAATAGATCATATATAAGGGTATGACATACAAGACATTCCTTCTTCAAGGCAGAAATATTTAGATGCCTCTCCTGTCTCTTGCTGTTATGCTTCAGCTTTTGGTTTTGGGGATTTTTAAATTTTTTGACCTGTGGAAAGATCTTGCAGGTTAAACATCTATGCCACGAAAACTTGGTTATGCTTGGCTTCATATTTTAAAAAGTGAACAGAATACCTTAAATCTTGAATACATGCATTGCTGGCATCTAAGCCCTGTGTAAGTACTCCAAATATTAGAATATGCTAATACTAAAAAAGAAGGAATATATGTTTATTTTGAAAAATATTGAAGTCCTGAGTGTTCATCCCATTTATCAGTAAGTACACACAGTCACCTCATCAAACTGCAGCTTCAGTGAGAACAAACAAAAGATCCTTAACTCCAAATTTCAGTGACAGACTTTGATAACTGTCATCAAGTAATGTAATTATAAATGTTGAAAATATGTTTCCATGTACACAGGAAACTAAGAAATTAATACTTTGTTCGTAACTCCAAGTCTATTGCAATCAAGGCTTAGCTCAGAGGCTCTCTTTCATGAATGCTTATGAAGGTCACTCTGTTGTTTGTTCTGCTTTCTGTCCTGTGTCTTCATTTTACATTTACCTGTATTGTGTTCCTTCTCCTGCCATAACTATGCTAGCAAAATCCAGAAAATGTGGATTTCTTTTTGCTAGAATAGCTTATTCAAGTCAAGGACCTGCTGTAATAGAAGAACTCTTCTGCCACTGTATGCTAAAATAGCTGAATCCTACCTAGGGATCGTGTTGCAAGCATTGCTCTTTGCATGTATCTGTCCTGTACTCACATGTAAGTAAACAAGTCCTTTCTGTTAAAAATGGAGAAAAAAATAAACAAAGAGTCTAGGCTGGTTTCAAAGTCAGGAGTCATTCTCAAGAGAAGAGAGATCTCTTGAAGTGTTGATGCTGAGTAGTGAAGAAGGAAAATCCTGGTGGTAAGGAAGGCTACTGTATCTAATTGCTTTAACATAGAATAGAGAGAAATAGAAGACTTTACTCAACGGAGCTGATGGCCTCAGAGGCAGAGACAGAGGTGGCCTTATGCCTGACAGTTCAGCTGCCTTAGTCAAGCTCCAAATATGCAGACTGAACATGACAAGGGTCACTTTGAACTGAGTTATTCCTTTTTAATTGCCAGCTGTATTTACAATTCCTTTGGGAGCTCAGAATTAGGGATTCTGAGAAATACAGGTTGGCAAAATTCAGCTCTTAAATAATCACATTTTCTGATTTGCAGATCTTATCAAAGACCTAATGACATTATAAAGTTTCTCATTTTAAACACTAGCATCAAATACAAGTGTTCAAATTTGTTTTGACAATATTACCTTCTGTGATATCTTATCCTCCTCAAGCACGGTAAAAAAGGAATCAGCCATGTGTTTGCTACTTTTTAAAACTTTCTTTTTATCTAAGGATCATATGGTTTCCTTTAATTTCTTTAAATACTTGTTGACAATCTTGTTATCTTTGCCAGTTACTTTGAAGATCTTCTGAAAGGATCAGTCTTTGAATAATAATGAAGATAAAGGTCCAGAGTATTTAAACATTCCATGCTTTGGAAGGTAAGCAGAAACAGAAAAAGTACATCTTAAACTGCGCATGAATTTTTTTTTTCCTAATGAATTCACATGTGAAAGCCCTCTCACACATGCTGAAATTTTGTTTACAGTCAGTTAAAATTTTTTATGTGCAGAGCAGACTATTGGAGCTGTGGGGTTTTGAGAGGATTTTCCCCAAAAGGAGGGATCTTATACAACCAGCAGAGGTGAAAATGCCATGAGCAGGTCAGTTACATATCTGTTTGAACACGTCTCAGGAAAACTTATTTTTCTGTTCAGTTTATACCTTAATTTATGTTTTGTGCAATGAATCACTGGGATAACCCTAACATTTGCATTCCATGACTTTTGAATGTTTAAAATAGAAACCTTCATGTTGAATTGACAAATGGTTTGTATTAATATAAAATTAGATTTAGGAAAATCATTTAATCTATAAATGACATCTGGTATTTACAGCTTTAGAGTCTGATGAAGACAGATGCACTACCTTACATGTTTATAATATTTTGTAAATTTGCAAATGCATATTTAAATTGATTGTATCCCTCTCCCATCCTTCAAATGTCACTGGCCCTCTAAGGACCTAGTCCAAAGCTCACTTTCATTAATGGAAAGACTTACAAGCTAAATGTATAGCTTAAAATTAAACAGAGCCTAGGAACATTCCTGAGCTTTGGAATACTACCCTTTCTGCTGTTACAGTGTTAGTGTGTTCCTCAGCATGATTTTGGCCTGTGCCAGCTAGCCTTTGGCTGACTAATTCCTGGATGTAGTTCAGGATTTAGTGTGAGCCAGAGAAAATCTCTAACAGACACTTTGAGTGCAGCCACCCTTTCAGGAGGGTGACAGAGTATAGTAGTATGGGTGTGGGATGTCCTGTGCCAGTTGGCCTTGGTGTCTCCTCCTGAGTAGCCAAAACGAAAACTAAACCAGCAAGTCTGGGGGGACTGGGACATCATTCATCCTCACAGCCTTGCTCTGTATAGACTTCCTTGCATAGGGCTCGGTTCAGATAGAACTGGTCAGGAGCTTTTTTTGGATTTCTTGTTTTGACAATAAAAATAAATCTGTCCTTTACAGCTGCAATAAGTGTAGAACTCCTAGTTAAGAAAGGACACAATTCCACTCACCCATCCAAGAATAATAACCATCTGGGGTGGGGAGAGTAAGATCCTGGCTTAAAAGAATCAACAACTGGGGAACCAGTAGCCTCCAGCCCATAGGAGTGTTCCTCTGTGACTTAGTGTGATGGTGTCTGGGACCTCAGTGTGAGGCTGAGGACAGTTGCCAGGATGCTTTTATACTCAGAGAGAGTGAGTCAAGTGGGATCAGACCTTTTAAATTTGAAGTGGCTTTTCTGAGTACCCAGAACACTGGAATCCAATCCCCTTGGCTTGTAAAACCGGTATATTTAAAGACAAATATTTTAAAAACCTCTGGACTAATTCCACGTCTTTGTATCGTATTTCTTTTTCTGATTCAACTAGCATCTTAAATGTTTTTGATTTTGATTTATACAGAAACTTGCCTTGAATTTTAAAGAACATTTTAAGCAACAAGAAAGGCAAGGGTCACATGGATGCTCTCTGTGTGCTTAGGTGTGTGATTGTGTATAAATACTCCAGTAAAGGAAAATGCATATTGTGCAGTAAGGTTACATTTATTAATTATTTCTAGTGTATCAGTATTTACTTCTTTTCTTGATATTAAATATATTTAGATGAAAAAGCAAGGGAGGGTTCATGAGATTCTTTATAATGGATTAATATAACTAACTTTCATGTCAGGATTTATTCTATGCAAGTTTAAACAAAATTTGGGCCTTTAACTTTGTTTTACATGAATGCAGAATGAAATTATTTATCATCTTTTCCTTCCTATGTATGTTATGCACAGGAATGCGCAAAGCCTTTACAGTCTTAAACCTATGTTGCTCCACAAAAACTGTACTTCTATTACATATTTTCTCAAAAACGTAGAGACAAATATGTAGGCTGCAAGTTCTGAATGAACTACACTTATGACCGAAAGCAGATACCCCCAAGGTACATGTTTGTGTACCTCTTTCACAGTGTGTACTCTCAGACAGCAATGAGAATTTTCTTCGGCTATATTCTGGCCAAAAAATTGTTGCGTGTTTAATGGATCTTTGTCAGAGTGAGAAATAGTCTCAATGCATGAGAGTCAATAGAGTCCCTGAGACATCCTTGCTAGAACGGGAAAGGACATATCATTCCTTCAGTTGTGCTCATAATTTCAGTGGCCAGCATGCTTGCGCATGTATCTTTCAAGTGCCAAGAATAGTCTTCAGCGCTCCAAAAAGACAGTGTCTGAGAGAACAAGTTCATTGCCAATCTGCAGAGCCAGAAAGAGCATGCATTAGGGAAAGGAAGCATGTGTTTTATCTTGCCTATAATGCTGTTGCTCTGTGAAGTTCTCCAGTGGTTTTGTAAGGTTTATGGATAGTCTTGGCCTCTGAAATCATAATGTCTCCAGACACTGCTGCTTCTCAGCTCCTTTGCCAAGACAAAATAAGTCAGAAGAATATGAATGTTAAGACTGGGAATATTCAGGGAACTTCTTCAGGTTGGTCAATCTTTTTTTTCCAGTAGTTTAAACTCAACTTCTTTTATCCCTATCGAGGAAACCTAGGGAAAAGAAGTTTTCTACCTTGAGCAAAATCTAGGTTTTATCAACCATAGAAAAAGAAAAAATTTTGCCTGTGCAAGTGAATAAACTTTGTAAGGCATATAAGAAATGCTATAGGTATTAAATTTTTCTCCTTCTTCATTTTAGTTCTAGTATTTTTGTCTCTGTTCAATGGTTCTATTCAATTTCTGGTTTTGTTCTTCATCTCACTTTTCTCCATATTTAATTTAAAAATTTATTTTCTCTTTTTCTTAACTTGTCCTATTGGGATTCTGCAGCCAGTCTTGGTTCAGTTTAACTTTCACTCACACAGCTTTCAAACTGGTTGAAAACGGACTAAAAAATAATCTGTTGCTGGCTAAAATGTGACTGTTAATTTCATACTCATTAAACAGATATTGTGTGCAGATGTATATTTCTGGGCGCTGTGTGACGTGATCTTTTCCTGCTACCTCTGCCCCTGCCTATACAATGTCTGCTTCACAACATCATCTGATGTGAGCGAGAATGAAGTTCCTTGGGTAGCAGAATATCAGTTTCATGCAGCATAGATGAGAATTTAAATAATACCTCATAACAAGATGCTCTCTGAGGAAGCAAAGGGAAAATAAAGCTGTGTCTGTAAGTTATTAGCCAGAGACCATTTTATGTACGATATACAGAAACTGTGAAGAAATACATTGCATTTGGAGTACTTTTGCCATGGTTAACAGATTTTAAGTTCTTTACATAATTCTGAAAAAAAAATGTCTATAGCAGCTCAGAGATACAAAATGTTTCCATACCACTGCTGATAAAAGGAATCTTGAAAAGGAAAAGCAAGCAGTTGTCAAAGATCAAAAAAGACACCTGAAATCATCAATGTAAATATCACTAACAATCAATTAATAATATCTGAAACAAATGTGCATAAAGGAGAGCAGTATAGAAATGAAATAAAACACAGCTAATACACCCAAAATTGTAAAATTGTTTTAAGAAGTGCCTTTCTCATTACAGCTGAACGTGATTTTCCAGATAGAGGCATTGTAATATGACCCTGTGTGCTGTTCTGTGTGTACAATAAAGCAAGCGAAATTAATCCCTTCCCCTGATGACCTCTAGAAATGAAAACCCATTATAGTAATAATATTTGTACTTAGGCCTTGATGTTTTTGTGCTGAATCTGAATGCCATGAAATGATTGTATACAGTGGCTGATGAGGACACATGTACAGATAATTACATAAATAATCCTCTTTATATAGGTGCAAGGTGACTTTTTAGATCTGGTATGGAAACTAGTTGAAGCCTAATAAAACTTGTAATCATTTTCTTTACTGCTAAGGCCTGAATCTTATTATGTTGAAAGCTCTATTAGGAATGTTTCCCTTTTTAACATGGAATGTATGTAACTGGATCTTGTGCACAATTTTCCTGTTTGTAAAACTTGAATTAAGCATTGAAATTTCTGCCTAAGTTACTGGGTTTGGTGTTTGCCAAAGTATATATGGTATCAAATACTATAATACGTCTTTGTTACCGGTCTGCAGTTCGGTTAGCAAACCCCACTTAAAGGGTAAAAGATCTTTTAAAAAACAACATTATTTAGCTTGGAACAGGAATCAATACTCCATATGATATGGTAATGAAACGCAGACTTTGTAATATATTGACGGACACTGAGAAAGTGTGTGTGGTGAGAGGAGTGGGTGTATTTGTGCGCATGTTGGAGGGACCACAATAGTATTAATAACCTGTAAAGGAGGTTTCTGACATTTGGTAAACACACGAGTACGACACGGAGCACAATAGGAACTACAGTTCAGAAACAATGATCCGTACATTACTCTGGAATGTCGTTAAATACATGTGAACTTTCTTCTGTCAGCATTTGTATTTTCACAGCATCTAGTAGCAAAGCATTAGATTTGTGGAAAAGGAAGGCTAAACAGACTTCCACATATTGTTTTACTATTTTGCTTTACTTTTAATATTTGTGTATCTTTCTGATGCGGGCCATATATCCAAGCTGGTTTGGTTTCTTGTAAACAGTCTGGCTTTCTATTTGTCTAAGTGGTAATAAATTCCCATTGATCAGGGCTTAGTGGAAATTAGAACACCCTCCATGTGCCTCGGCCAGGGAGGGTGCTCCCAGCAGACTCTTGCTCACGTTAAAAGCCCGCTGGAATGTTTCAGAATGGTTGGTGTTGCTGCATATTACTTCACAATGTCAATAACAGAAGGCCTATTGATTTGGATCCCTTCCTTTAAATAAAAGAAATGATTTAGTATTTCAAAATAGTAAAAATGACCACCTGGTGTAAAAATAACACTACCTCATCTCTCTGTCTTAGACTGTCCATCAGCTTGGGAAAGCCTTGAATTATTGCACACTGTACTTTAAAAAAAAACATATACCGTGTGTTGTACTTTCAATATATTGATTTTAAAGACTTATGTTTGTAGCCTTCTGCTAAACAATAAAACTTGAATTTATTAATTGCATTTTATCTTAGATTAAGATTAGGGGGATTTCTTTAAAGCAGTTTATACAGGTGTTTTGTAGAGGGTGACCTGAGAAAGGTACAGATACATGCAAGACTTATCAGCCTTTCAGAGCTGTATTTCTGCGTTGGTCAGGCACCACTGGCAAAGGAGGTGTGTAGAGGTCTCTTTCTAACAGTGATTTCCATATGAGTGTCAGCAGACTGCTAAAAAGTGTGAGAGGAGCTATGAAAGTAAAAAGGACATATATGAAATGGAAGGCATATACGCTATGTTAATATCTGTATATACAAAACACTGTAATTAGTAAATATCTAAATCAGTTGCTTAAATCCATAGTATAAGGAACTAGAAATCATGCTTCATCTGTACAAAATAAAGATTGCAAATAAAGAAGGTATGGTTTGGTTTCGGGTTTTTTTGATTTTTTTTTTCTCAAGAGGTTAGGAAGGCTGGAACTTAACCACATATCAAAGTGTGCCATGTGTCAGAGGGGATCTTTCTTCTTTACAGCAGTAGCTTATTAGCTAAAAGTATTTTCAGTATTTTCACGTTCCTTCTTTTGGAATCCATTTTCCTTTGCCTGATCCATCAGGATCCTTCCTAATACTTCTTCACCCCACCTAAAAGCTTTGCACATATGACCTAGGGTCAGTGGGCGATAAATCCTATTGAAGGGATGCGGCTTCTTGGGCGGGCTGGGAAGGTGTGACACTGCTTCTCCCTGGGCATTCTTCTTTGGTGTCCTTCTGGAGCTCTACCATGCTGAGGATCCATTTTGAAATCCTAGTACTATTCTATAAAAATAACAGCGCTTTCTCTTCTAGCTTAAAATGTGGTGTGTTTTTTTTTTCAAGAATGGCATCACTCATGCACAGCCTGTTAAATGAACACTTGTATTCAAATAACTTACTGATTATGCAAAACAACTCTGCCTGTTACGGTACACATTCAGTGCAGAAAATTGCTCTGTTAGTTGGACTGCTTTTCCCGTCACAATGAAACATATATCTGCTTACAGCTAAAAGTCCAAGGGCCTGATTTACTAAAAATTAGTGATCCATCAGATTGATGGGCAATCTGCACTCTTGGTGCCTTGAAATTTCTTGCATCAGTCACCAGATCATGATTTACTAATAGGGTTTCAGGGCTTGCAAAATAGCACAACTCTAACCACATATTAATATTTAATCTGGCATTTTAAGTGCACCTAACAAAAGACCCCAGAGCCGCTGACAGGACCCTATATTGTGAATTTCTTAAAAAGGAATTTAGTATTTCCACAGTGGTTTCATGCTCATGAACTTACAAGCTTCTGACTATATTTTCTCGAAAAAACTCTTTATAGTTTGTGTTTTGTAGTCTAGCTTCATTAACATATGACAAAGCTTCCTTTGGCACGTTCACTGTCCATAGCTCATGATGGCAGAGAAATTTCAAAACTCATTTTTATGTTGTGTGCCATTAAACAGTCTCTTCTGTAAATGCTTAATCCACCTGGCAACTCTAGAAAGGTGCTAAATGAGGGTAAAAATAATGTATGAATCACAAAAACCTCTTCATTACCATGAAATTTAGTAACGGAATCTGCACAGACTTAGTAAATTGGGCCCACTGTGTTTTGTATAGCATTTTTAAGTAACCGAGATAGGCAAGAAACTGAATTACATATTGATAGTGTTTCTACCGTTTCATGGCTTAAACAGAGCAACAGAGTGAGTTAATAAACAACTTCTGCTGCTGTCAGAGGAATATTCTAATTTTACAAAATGTATATAGTGCATGTCTAGAAAAGGGTTTATTTGTTCCTTCCATTTTCATATGCCATAATTTATGAAAGATGTTCCCAACACCACCTGTAATAACAGAATGTTTATTAGTGTGCAAATGAGGGTTATAAATGATGTTGCTTATCTATGGAACAAAACACAAAAGACAACTTATTAGCAAAAGACAAATTGCTCAGCAAGTTTCAATGAGCTGCTATGTTTGTCATGAAAAAAAGCTTTTATTTGCACAGATCAATGCTTTTATAATCCATTTAAAATAATATACTTGCCACTAGGTGGCTATTTCTGATCAGATCATTTTACCATTTTAATTACATTTTTAATATCCTGGCTGCATAAACAAAGATAAATTACAAGCCTTGCACAATCTGGCTGCTAGCTCAGGCACAATCTGTAATAATATCAGCTTTTGTTTGTGCCTCCTCTAATTAGATTCTGAAATCTAGGCTTTATCAATCAATAATTTTAATTTCAGAATTGCCTTTTGATCTTACATTTCATGTTTGTTTGCAGAAAATGATCAGTAGGACAAAGCTGATAATTTATGCAGAAACAATCTCTCAGCAGAGTTACAAGCGCATTCCTAGCCATCAACACAACCCGGCAGACTAAGCTTGACACAGGTCTAATTAGCATGCAGATATGTGTCGCCTCATTGGCAATTCAAATTGCTTTTTTATAATGTACCTCAAATTGTGCTACTCAAACATTGTATTTGATTTCCAAAGCCCCCTGGGCATCCCATAATGTCTCCCTTCATCCTGGGTACGAAACATTTATTGAACAATCTGCTTCGACCCTGGCTATCTTTTCGAAAACACCCAAACATTGTAACCGCAGGACCAGCTTTTCCTCCTCGTCAGACGGCAACTTGTTCTTCTGCAGAGCGCCGGGTGCCACGTCCGTAGGTTTAGCGATGATATGTTACCTTGCGAGCTCCTGCTCCCACGGTGGCTGCTCTATAGAGGGCTTCGTTCCTGTGCCACTCATTTAAAAAGGGGGAGGATGTCTACAGAGCACACATTAATATGCGGCACATAACCACGTCTCTGAATGCCAGCCTTCCATTCTTCATTAAACAAAATGGCTGGATTGCAGTGATTGTTTTCCCCTCCACACGCGCGCGCGCGCGCACAGACACACACACCATGCACGCAGGCACATACCCACACACCCCCCACACGCACTCCGGCTTTCTCTCTTTTTCTCCCTCACGCACACGCACGCACTTTCCCCCACGCACACAAACGCGCACACACACACACGACATTCCCTGCCTTAGCGTGTCGTTGTCAGCGTGGTGAGTTATGTGCGAAAAGTTGTCTGCGGCATGCGTGACACGCGAGGAGATTCCTGCCAACGTCAGGGCCCTTTTTTGCCATGCAGCAACAAGTGGCAGAATCAATGGTGTACAGTTATTCAGCAATGTAATTCATTTCACTGGCTTTGGCTCCTAGCCAGATCCGCCATCTGTCTCTTGCTCTCCCTCTCTCTCTCTCGCCTGAATTTGTCCTACATTTCGTAATGTTACGTGCTTGCCATCCTTATTCTATGTCAGAGGTACAGCACGAGCCTCACCCCCGTTCCGGCGTGGAGTTCTCTGAGTTCGGTGGCACTTTGGATATTCCACTTCAGTGCCATGGGAAGAAAAGGGTAAGCAAAATACAGAGGGATAGCTGCAAAGAGAATGGTGCTCTTCTATCCGAAAGCCAGAGCCTCCGCTTTTTATTTAAAGAATTGATATGGATCTGTCTCACATGGGAACTTTTCCTGCTTCGTTAGAGTATCTTCGTTTTCTTTATTGGATGCTGGCACTGTACACCACTGCACAGCTCCGTGGAATGCCTGCTGTTGGATACTTGCAGATCCCTGCCACCAAGCAACCTCCTGCATTGGAAATCGGGTGACTACTCCAGGATCTTATGCGTGCTTGCTGTTTGAAGCTGCAGAAAAGTGAATAATCAATTAAGTATTGATTTCTTGTAAGATTTGGTAAATTTCAAAGGCAAGACAAAGAGGATGGCTTAAGGAAAGCACTGCAGGGACTTGGCGTAAATTAGACAACTAACAGCAGTGCAGAATAAAATAACACCTCAACTGAATATTTCCTTGGAAGAATTAGCACTAGCTATTGGAAGACGATGGTGGATTTAATCAAGACGGCAGGCATGCTTGAGTTTTAACCGTGAACCTGAAAGAGGAGCTAATTATAACCACCTTTTCATATGGAGCTAATTTGACTGAATGGATGCAAATGTGCTTTATTTATGGATGAAGAAGCAAGCCTTACAGCATTGACTTTGGGATCATCGCATATGCTAAGCTTTACAGCTTCTCTAAAAGTCAAGCCTACAGTACATTTTTATTTACTGAGAAGGTATTTATATGTAAGCATAAGCTAGCCGTACAAAAGATTCATCAGAACAATGTACTGTGGCACCGAGGATCTAATTATAATTTTGCAGCATTTCATGTTTTCTCTAATTTGGTGCTTTTCAACCCTTGCTTGTGATGGGCTATAAATGGGACAATAAATGTATGATTTAAACTATTGTGATTTTCATTGTGTAGTTTATTAATCGTACTGTAGTTTTCTTAACGTGTTTCTGAATTATTCAGCAGTAATTTATAATGAAAGAAGCAGAACTGGTGGGGTGGTTTTAAATTCATTTATAATCTTCTTACAGATCTAAATGTACAGGTTCTACCAGCCGATGAGCTCTATAATTATGAAAGAACGTTGAAATTTTCAGATAAATGGGGCACTGACTTTACAATGGGCACAATATTGTATAATCAGTAAAAGGAGGATTGTTGTTTTGACTCTGTGGAGACTGGTCTTGGTTAGTTAACTCCTTCTCTGCTGATAATGGTAAGCAAATGTACCTTGTATGAGAAAATAAGGGGAGAATGTAATGTAGTAGGATGTTTTGCTGGTCTGAAACCTTAGCATATTTTTTTCTATTTATTTCCATTTCTGTTACTTTTCTCTTCCCTATTTGCTTCTCTGGTTTTTGTCAGGGTTTTTTTTTTCCTCCTGTCTTGCAATCTACATTCCCTGAGCAACCACAGGAACCAAGTTACATTAAGCTTCAACACAAAGACGATGTAAGAATAATGAATCCTCATTTGCATTGACATTTGTATTCAGATTTGCCAGGCTATAAACTTGGCAGATCAAGCAGAATATTAAGTAGAGGCTTCCATGGTAAATTGCGACTCTTGCAATTGCTGAGTCGTTTTTCCTATTTTGCGTGTGTGTGTGTATGTGCGTGTGTGTGCATGTGTGTACACGTGTGTGTATGTGCACATCAGCAGTGGCAGGTAAAGTCTTATGACTACTTGATTTCTGAGAAGCACATTGGCCGTCTTTCTTTTTCAGTGTATGATGTCAGTTTATGCAAAATGAAGCAGGAATACACCAGCAGTAGCATTTTAGCTGAAGATATAGTGTGACATATGACTAAAGTATTAACTCCCTTGTCTAGAGACCATGTGAAAGAATTCTTTAATCAAATAGATAAACACTATTGTAAAAGCAAACAGATCTTCTGCATCAGCTGAAGGTTTGATTTCACTGCATGTGGAGTCCAAAGCACAAACTGAAATAGCACTAAACCTACCTGCTGCATAATATGATACACTGTTTTATTTGTGATGGTGTTAATGTATGCGTGTACGTTTCCATTAAAAACTTTGGCCTTGGTATGTCTGCGATCATGTGCTCTCCATTTTGGTTTGGTTGGACTATCTCCAACTTTACAGTAGTATGTGTGAGAGCAAAATTGGACCTTCTTTTCCAGGGTTGGACATTGAACCTTTCCCTTCACTGACATTTGCTGAAGAAGAGGTGATCCTAGCTATGCATTTCCCTAAGAATTCCTCCCTTGTCTCTGGTTGAGCTTTCTTCAGAATGAATAACTGCAAAAGTGGAAGATTTACCTTATCATTCTCCTTTTAAACTTTCTGTTATTGAAAGTAATTTATGCATGAACTTTGGAAACTTTATCTGTAACATGGATTATATTATTTCAGAAACAGTGAAAAAGTGCCATCAACAAGTGCTAAAAATGCTCCAGGACTCACATTTGCTACCAATAGATTTTAAAATAGTTGTCTCAAGACTCTAACAAAGTTCTGTGGAGAGAACTTGAGAGTAGCAATGAATTAGGAGATGCAGGAAATGATCAGGCATGCAGGAAATGCTTCCAGTGCCTTCTTTTTCTGCATAGCCCCTCTCTACCACACACATAAACATAAACCTAGAAAAGAGAATGCCAGTACAGTTCATAGTGTACATTTTCATAATTATTTATAACAGGCTTCTATGTTAGAGAGGAACGATGATAGAGAAAAATCCTGAATTTTTTTCAAGCCTTTCCTAGACAAGTTGAGGGACTGAATTTGAAAACTTAGTATATGACTGATCATTTAGCTTAATCCATTGAAAAGCAAGCGCAATGCAATGGATCAACTTGTTGTAAACAGTATTATACTTTATAATTATTGGCTATAATTTCAGATGGGAAAGTCATATCAGCTTTGTTTTCTATAAAAATACATGAAACCATAATACTGTTTGGATTTACTGTCATTTTGGTTTTATGCAGTAATTGATCATGCAAGGAACACTCAGTTCTAATGTAGTGTTCACTATGGGTGGAAGATGATACGCTCCTCATGTAGAACGGTAACCTACGGCAGGCAAAGGAGCCATGCATCGCTATTTGTTGGCTATTTTTGAGATGCTTTAGAACTTGATTCTTCTAATATGGGGGAAAACATTGAATATGATGCCTCCTTCATTTGAAAGAGTACTCTGGGCTACATCTCCAAATTGGTGCTTAATGTAGAAGGGACAGGTAGACTTTCAACATATGTTTCTGTACTCCATTTCCTTATGCACATTGTCTTAATGAATTAATCTTAGACTTTTTTGTTTGGGTTAGTATAGGTACCTGCCATGAATTGTTTTGGAAATTTACCCTAAAACAGTTAACAAAGTGGTCCTTTTCTGAGAAGGGAAAAACATAACAATATCTCATTGGCTTTCCAAAAAATAAATGAGTGGAAAAGAAGCCTTGAGATTTAAGTTACAAATCCTTAGAGGATAACAGATTAATAAACTGTAATGTTTTTGCTGGACATGCATTTACAACAGTCATTCACTAAAGTGAATCCTTTGAAAAATTAAATCCTGTTGGGTTTTTTTTTGCCCCTATACATATTTCCCCAACTTCTTGCTGCCTATGATTATAGAACCCAAGGAAAGGAGAGATGAATGAAAAGTAGTTTAAGCTCCAAATACATTCATCATATTTACTGACAAAAAGATAAAAACACCTGGCACAAAGGAAGGTGTGAATATAATATTTCCTGGGAGAAACTCCAATCTGTTCTCTGGCCTTTTATGTGTACTGTGTTGTTGAGTAAAATACTGGGGTGCTATTCATAACAAAAATGTACAGTGTGATGGACATTCACCATCACTGGACAGAGTGTAGTGCAGTCAGACCAGACATAGCATACAGATGCTTTAGAAGGAAAGCTCAAGGCCTGTTACAACATTTCAGCCTAGACCATTGTGTTTCTAAAAAATTTAAGATTCCTGCAAGGCAGAGCTTGCTGTATATACTAAGGGTCAGACCTACTGGGCCATAGAATTTAAAGGGAAGCTATCATTTTTTATAATTATTCTTCTGGTTGAAGATCCTTTTCTGTGACCTACTGTTGTGATGAGTATCACTCAAGGGTTGTGTTTCTTACTGGAAACTTGGTTGTCTGTTTCTGTCACTGGTGTGGACTTCATCTTGGGACTGAATTGTAAGCTTTTTACATCTGCAGGAATGTAGTTTCCTAAATAGTTTTTTCTGATTACTTTGTGCGTGTAACAGCAGTTTGAACTGAGACAATTCAACTGTTTCTGTTGTATAGACAGCAAACCGTTTCCCCTTCCTAGACACACAGAAATTATTTTTAAAAGAAGCAAATAGGTGGATAGGCAAACCAGGGAGGGGAGGAGATAACGTTGAAACTTAGGAAGTGGTTTTTGCACTGGTTTTTATAATGATAAGAGTTAAATCTTTCTTTTGAAGGTGAAACTTGTGTGATCCCCTGCTTTATGGTTCCTTCAGTGGTATGTTTCTTGAGACACTGTATCTGTAATCTCCAATTGTGCACACTGCCGTAATTTACAACTAATAATTGAAGGCTTTGTACAAGACCTAGTTCTGCAAAAGACTTTGCTGGGAAAGTATAATTCACTGAAATGTGTTATTTGCCTACTTCGGCAGTCCAAGAAAAAGTTCATCTTTACTTTAATGAAATAAATATGCTTTCAATACCAAGAGCTTTCACGTGGCAAAGCTTTTAATTTAATTGCCAGGATTTAGTTAGCTATTTTCAGTATCAAGCAGTCTTTCGATTACTAAAGACAAAATTGTAATGACTATAAATATTGTTAGATAATGAATAAACTGGATATGCACAAAATTCCCTCAGACTTGAGATCTCTTTCTGTGGTTTGTTACTTATTACATCTTGTATCAAATTACACTGCAATCCTGTAATTTCTGTTTGTATAGCATCTAGCATAATAAGGCTCCAGTTCTGATCAGTATCATAACGTAAATAATAATAGAAATGCATTGTTTTAGACAATAGGCAAGCTTTCCAGGGTGGTTGTTTATTTGCATAATCAACACTCTCTCATTTAGTTTAGTGGTTACTGCTTTCGGCAAAATTCTGTGGTCATTAATTGTTCTTTGAATTTCATTGGGAATTTTGCTTAATGAGAACAGGTTTTGATGCAAGGTCAGCTCTCTGAAAACCATACAGACCCACGCTTCATTATTGTCACAGTGAGTCATATAGTGAGGAACACGGAAATCACTTTATTCTGCACTGAACTTGGCCAGCTCTAGGGTTGAATTCAACACTTGGGTAACAAAACTCAGCACCCGAGCACAGGGCAAGACTGAGGAAAGGATAATCTAATTTCTGAATTTTAGGTTATTACAGAACAGAGGTGAGATACAGGGGAAAGCCTCTCTGAAATAGAGGAGGGAATACTGGGTGCTGATAAAACGTGTACAAGGAGAGGGGGAATTAAACAATATTTTTACTGTTAACCTGATGTCTGTAGTTAAAAGAAAGAACAAGAAGCAGAACACAAATTCCAGTCATTGCAACTTGCAATGTGTAACTACCAGTTCCTCCTGGATCCATAATTTATGTTGGAACCTGCAATGAATCACGCCACATAGAAGTGGTCCTAGGCTGCGGAAGATAAATCTAATGACACATCAGCTATTACTAATTTAGGGCTGCCTGCTTCTGCTCTCAGTAATGTAAGTGGGAGTTTTTCTGTGGACCACGTTGGGAGCTGTATTTGGCCTTATTCACAAAACACTGAAGCTACTTGTGCTATACTACGTCACAGTCATAAACACTGAATAGGAGGTGGCATTTTTAAATATCTGAAATATCCTGAGACGTGTTTATGGGGCCATATTCAGTTTAAAGCTTCCTCATCCTGCTTTAAGCATTTTCCTATTAATAGTTAACATAGTAGTTTAGCACTTTAGTTTAGAGAAGTATTTGATTTTTCCTTTCAGCAAATCTGAAGTTTTTGCATAATGAATTCTCTATATAACAAATAAAATTCCTCAAAAACACTCTTCATTTTTTAAGCCATTGTACTCTTCTTTATAAAATATAAATAAAATGCTGCAAAAGAGATATTAAAAAGGGTCCAGCTATGAAATATTTTTTCTTCATTCTATATTTCTCAAATTCTCATTAGCTTTCCTTGGGTTGACAAGTGTGTTTGTGTCCCAAACAGCCGGTAAATTCCCCCTTGAAAATCCTTGCAGGCAGAATGACCCAGTGAGTCTTGGATCCACAGTAAAATCATGGGGATGAACTGGTATCCCACTGAGGTCTTTCAGAATCTTCTTGACAATTAGCAATCCCAGTATACCAAAAATATAGAGAGGTAGGCTATAGAGAAGCTGTTGGTCAGAAATCTAAGTCTGCGGGGAAAATGAGAAAAGAGAAGAAGGGCAGACCTATGCATGGGCAGTTGCATCACAGGAGACATACAGGGCAATGCTAACAGAAAGGAGCTTCCTTCATAAATCCACTTAGGTACAACAGATAGAAGGAGTAAGAACTCTTCTAGGAAAGTATTAGCAAAATACAAAAATATATAGAGCTTTACAGTACAGGGAAACATTATTTACATTTTTTGAAGACTAGAGTTACTTTAGAGAAAAAAGACAAAGTGCTGTCTAGAATTAACAATTGAGGTCATTTACTCTGTTTTCACAGCTTCTTAAAATCTTCTAACTACTTTGTTTTACACTTTCAGCAATATTGTGTATGATCTTTAAGTCCTATCATCAACATTTTTTCCATTTCTTATACATACCAATTCAAAAGCGCTTCTTCTCGTACACAATGACTAGTACTATCTGGATGACCTGCAGAGTTTTTCAGCAGGATCAAAGTTAAAAAACAGAAGGAAGCGGTAATCTTATTGATTATTTACAGGGGTATCACGAGTTGAGGGAGAAGGTTACCTTCTTCTCATAATATATGGAGGATTCTGAAAAAAAAAAAAAAAAAAAGAGGCTTTGCAACCTGTGGGGTTTTTAAGAAGTTGTCCACTAGTTTTGTCTCAGTTATGGATTCCAATCTTTTATCCAGTCATTTTTTTCCAAATGGATATAAGTTCTGGTGTTCCTTATTGCCTGCATTTACTTTCCAATTTATGTTTTAATCTAATTCTACACCAGGACACTTCCAGATGTTTCCTCTCGTGAGGTGTTGAGCATCTTAAGCATATTCAGGTCCTCTGACCTGAGCACCACATAGCCTTTGCTCAGAATACCTTGTTATTTCTTGGAGACTCAGTTAACATGTTCTGTGTCATTAAAATCAGAGTACAAAAATGGTTAATCCAGGGTTTTGCTTTCATTGGCATTTTGCATTAAAGAAAAAAAAAAAAGCTGTTTTTTTAAGCTAAATCAAAGATTTTGAAACTGGACAGATATTAGGTGGGTTTTGGTTTTTGGTTTTTGTGCTTTTTGTGGGTTTTTTTTTTTTCTTAGACTGGGAATGTCCATTTCAAAGGGACATGAATGACAACTCTTTCTAAAATCAAGCCTCTGTCCCAGCTGTGAAAAATGGCAATCTCCAATCTTTAACTTACCTTTCGAAAATACTACCTTCAGTTAATGGTGCATTTGAGATGGCATGTCTTATTTCTTTAAATAACAAACCATCACTCATGCTGAATTTGTCTAATACAATAAAATAAAAAAGAAAAAACTCTAACTAGTTTTAATGCTCATTTTACAGTAACTATGTATTCATGCACAATTACAGGGAAGATTTGTATTATGCAGGCTCTTAATATGGTAGGAAATGCAGTGCAGAGAAATGCAGTAGAAAGATTTCTTGTGTCTGTCCCTGAAAGGGCAATTCTGGACAGAGCTGGCTTGAGCAGTGTTATAGCCAATACAGAAAGGGAGGAGTTTCTTGCAATCAAAAGAAGAAAAAATATTATCTTTTTATCATCAAATCATTTACAAAAGAAACCACAGGTGGGAATCCTGAAAGCTTACATGAGTCAGAAAGGTCAAAAACCAATTTCTGACTTGTTGAAGACACCCTCCTGATTCTTTGAAGTCTGATTTTTTTCTCTTTTTTTCTTTTTTTTTTTTTTTCCTAGTGGTATTCTTGGCCAGCCAGGCAGCTCATTAGACAGTTGGACTGATGCATTTGACTTTTCTAAAGACTATTGCACCTCTATTTAGTTTAATGCTTGATCTGTGAAGGTCTATTTGTTTTGTATTTTGTGATATCTCTATGCTCTTGTCATACAGAGCAAGACTGTTTACTGTGATGGTCTCTCAGCCCTAAGGTTTGCAATTCCCAAACATGCCTAACTCTGGATCTTCAAAACATGGTTGAAAACCCTATATAAAAATCAGATTTTTTTCATGAAGATGTTGACTTTCAGAAAAAAATACACAATAACATTCTATGGTGGGAATCTGCTTTTGAATGTATGACACTCTACTGTGACATGGCCTTAATAATACACTTAGTACAACTGTTGATAATTGCTAAGTCAAACAAATATTTTTAAATAATGCATTTAGTCAAAGATCAGAAAGCATTAGTTTTTATGTTGTATCTCAAAGAACTTGTCTCCAAAATATATAGCATATTTTACATTATAAGTAAAGCAGAAAGAGAAAATCAAGTACAGGCAGGGGAACAAAACAAAAAAAAGATTTGATACCCTGCCACTTGATAGGAGTCACACTTTGCATTATTGTCAAATGTGGTAGATTTGTGTTTATAAAATTTACTTTGTTGGGGGTGGAGAATGAAAAAGAGGGTTACTGTCTCAGTTATTGTCCTGATACTCCTGTTAAATGCCTTGCCAAAACATGGAGAAATGTCAAATATAAAAATAAAAAAGACCATAGAGGTAAAATCTCCTGGGAATTTTTTCCTGTATGTTAATTATTTTAGCAACATCTGTCTATTACCTCTGTAGGAAACTGGTAGCATCTCACACTAATCAGGGTTGGAGGAACGTTTAGTGGTGGACAAGTGTCAGTCCTGAAAGACAGCATGCATTTTCCCATTAGAAACAATCCTGTCTTTATCTGGACCTGACTGAATCATTATTTTCCCTACTTGAATATCCTTTCCTGAGATCCACTTTTGTCTTGAAGCAGAAACATGCCATTTGTGAAGGGGTGAAAATACCGGACTACAGCTCCTAGATTCAATTTTCTTTATATAAAACATTCAGAGATCTGTCCTTATTTATAACTCTTATTCCACCAAAAGTACCCCTTGAAGATAAAGCTTTTCATATTCTTATTCTAGACATACTAGGAACAATTTTAGTATGACCTAGTGTGTTGTTGCTTTCTTAGAAAAGGATGTACCACGTTGCACAGAAGTTACTGTCGTATTGATTGCAAATGACTTATTGAAATTGGGAGGTAAAAAAATACATACAATCCACTTTCTCCAAGGAAAAAAAAAAAAGAACAGAAAACCCAAACCTACTGGATTTCAGCTTTTCAGCTGAAGGTTTGCAAATCATTGTGTGAAATACTAACCTTTCGTCGCATTCAACAGATTCTATTATGTGACAGTATGAATCTTCTAATCAAGCTGTTTAAAACCCTCAGGCCATGGCTTGACAATATAGTAAATCTTGCTTCAGAGGTCTTGCTATAGGACTAGAAATGCCACAGCCACATGATGCAAAGCACTCATCTGGTGTAAGATCACTCTTATGTTTGTACCACTGACTTTTTGCTGGACCAGGTATCATTTTTCCTCCTACAGCTGACATAAAACCCCTATAAGAGCAGAAAGCTGATATAAATGCTATATTGCATGTTCTGGCCAGTTCAGCAGTAATGCAATGGCATATCCACATTTGAACAAAATCAAATTAGTACCTGATAGTGAAAAAATCTAGTATAAGTAGTAGTGAAAATGCAGCCTCAGAAAAAAATTTATTTCCTCTGTGAGGGCATTGCTGAATTCCAAAATATCTGAAATCGCTAGGAGTGCTGTGAAGTCATATACTGAAGACTCATCAAAAAATTAAAGACTTTGTTCTACATGTAGTCATAGGCACCTAGTGGAGCTTACTAAAAGTTTGAGTCTACAAGTTCTACCACATAATACTCACTACTAGCAATAGGGGTAAGAATATGCAGTGTGAGATCCTAAAAATCCTGCTGTCCTGTGCTGTATTGTATGTAAAAGTTTGGGCGTTAATTTTTTTGGATATTTTTCCAGTTGCTTCTAAATGTTGACCAGAAAGTTGGAAGGGACGACATTCTCCTACAGTACGTTCTCACTGGGTTTCACTGCCAAAGTTTCATGATAATCATCAAAATTTATACCAACAGTTGTCCCTGACTGTGCTTAATAGTAAAACAAGATGGAAAGAACATTTTCAGGAACAAATTGTTCATTTCTATGTGAACTACTTGTGCTGAATTTGTTGAAAACCTCTTACTTTTGCTTTACACCCACACCGGTGCTGTTCCAAAATATTCCTGTTTCAGCATACTCAATTCTTATTGTTCCTGGCACAGCCTGCAGAAGAAAGGGTTTCTGAGGAAGTTTCAAAGCTACTTATGTACAGTATAACAGTTGTCTAAAGCCTAATTGAACTGTGTCAGTTAGCACCCAGTATAATAACATGCTTGATACTGTTACACTTTAAATTCAATTGTACTCTTTTTGTAGAAAAAAGATGCACTAACAGATGAAGCAACAGTCATTAACAGTCCAAATAATAAAGCTACTTCTTATTTAGTTGCATTTCTTTAGTGTAAATATGTTATGACACCCAATAATTTCATACTTGGAACTCAGAAGGATCTGCTTTCAAAGTTTAAGGCAACTGTTGGCATACATGACTGTAAAAAGATTTTGAAGTGGAAAGTATTAATCAAAACTGAAAAATATTCAAAGGCAAATTAAATGTGTGTTCATAAAGTTACAATTTTGCAAACAAGTTAGGTAAAAGGATGTTAAAATGAGACTTGAGGAAGCAATAAAACATGATTGTAATACACAGCTTGAATAAGTATGCTGAAGCAGCTCTGCGAGATTCGCAGGAGAAAGCTGAGTTATGCCTACTTTTGCTTTTGATGATGATGATGGTAGGAAGAGAAGGAGTCCAAGTGATTAAGGCATTATGGTAATACTTTAAGTAACTTGGATCATTTCCTGACACCTTAAAGCCTTAGGAAAAAAGTAGCTGTAAATACCTGTTTTCCAGCCACAATCAGTGACATCATACTTCTTAATAACAGAGGCTTGAAAGAGCTGTAATTTTTCAAAACCTCTTCTCTAGGCAATGTTGGATTTATTTACTTGGAAAAGAGAACTAAAAGATCTGTTTTGGATTTCTTTCTTTTCTTTTTTTTTTTTCCACTGGTTTTATGTTTGGGATTTCAGTGCACCTAGGTATCACCAAATGTGACACTACTTCTACCCTCAAGTCTTATCTTACTGGTGTTTGAATGTCCTTGACCTTATACAAGTGATCTGGAAGTCCACCTGTCTGACCGTTACAGAGGCTCCGAGGCAGCGGCTATGGCGATATTCTTCCTGGCTATTATGAATGAGCATCGGATAAAAGCTTTTCTTCTGCCTGATGCATGTAAGCTGATGAGGAATCCCAGCCTTTCCATTTTGGAGAGTGCAGGCTGCCTACCAGTCTGATTCTTCTCTCCCTCACGCACAGAAGAGCAGGAAATAACATGGTTGAAATCACCCTGTATTTGAAGCTGCCAAGCTTTTGTCTACTAACTGTTTCTGCTGAAAAGCCAAAACAGGGGCTGGTATTTTTCAACTTTTCTGTGATCACTTGGCGTGCAGTTCCTGACTTCAGAGGTAAGTGCCATGTCATCTTACAGTAATGGCTATCAGATAATTCTGCATGAGTACAGTTTTAACTATAAACTGGAAGTAGTTTAATTCACCTAATAAATAGATATGACCATTGTCCTTATCGTGGCTTTCTGTAACTAGTGCTATCTAACTTTTTGCATTTTTATGTACTAGCATAAAATTTTAGTCAAATTTTCCTTCAGTTTGACTGCCTAAAGAAAGTGTATGTGTGTGTCTGCTTGTCTGTCTATGTGTATACATATATCAAAATAGATTTTCAAGGTGGCAATGTGAAATATACAAGTAAAGAGTGCAGAGATTGGCTGTAGACCCAATCATGTGTCTCATATTGAAAGAAAATTACTTGGCTGAATTTGTCTCAAAGAGATTTTGGCAGCTTTTCATTTGTATTTTCTGCCAGTAACAGACATCAAAATAAGCGCAAAAATGTTTTTACCTCTAAACTGCCAAATTAAAACATTTGCTGTCAGCTCCTTCCACTTCACTGCTCTTTCATAGAATCATAAAGTAGCCAACTATGTGAACATGCAAATAAGTCTGATAAATATTTGTACTGGGCTTTTTTCAGTCAGAACTTCACAGAGATGTTGTGTTGGAAGGGACCTTAAGAGGTCATCTAATCTATACCCCTGCTCTGTAAGGGATCAGTTATACACAGAGTGTTACTGGCAGGCATTTGTCTAATGTTCTTAGAAAATAGCTATTGCAGGGGCTCCCTCAACTTCACTGAGCAACCTGGTCCAATACTATTCTTTTAATAAAAAAGTTTGCCATAATATTTGAATTAAATATTTTTCTGACGCAAATAAACTGACTACTCCGTTCCTTACCACCAGGGAATATGAAGAATGATTGATAAATCTTATAACAATCATTTATTTATTTGACTACTTTTATCATTACTGTTCTATCTCAGTTGTTTGATCCCATTGATTGCCTCAGTGGCTATATATATAATGTTGTTATCACTGGTATAGGGTTTGTCGTCTTTAATAAATATGGCTTTTTCCAGTGAATCTGATATCACTTTATATGCATTTATATATAAATATGTTGAGAGCAAGAGAGACTAAAGCTTCTAAGTGAGCTATCTGTAATAAGTGTAAATATTCAGGTAATATATTTCACAATTTTAGAAATTATGAAGCATAGGTAATATATAAGTACCTAGCTGATATCTTTGACTTTCCACTTGCTGTGTGTATATATATGATACTACAGGGTGTGCAAAAGCAGTACAAAATTATGACTAAACTAAGAATACAGAAAGAGCTTCTGTGGCTTTGGGATAGTCATATTCTGCCTATAGACCACAGTATAAAAGTGTGTGTCTGCTTTAGGCTAATTATTTCATAGTCAAACATTGTCTTTATGGGCAAAGCACAAAAACATACAAAGACATACACACACAAAAAAAAATCAAAAATCCTTCCTGCTTCTAGGCTTCTAAAACAGAAACAGAAAAATATAATTAAAAATACGTGGTCCAGTTTAGTTCAGATTTTTTAACCAACGAACTTCAGGCAAGTTCACTTTTTTTTCTTTCCTGAACAGTTCACCTAACCATCATCAAAATGAGTTGTAATGAAAAGAACTGCAATATCAAAAAAAAAAGCTTTGAAAGACCTTAAAGTTCTGAAACTTTTGATCCAACACATGTTGTCCACAGGCCTTCTTAAAGAGATATCCAAAAGGGGAAATATCTCCTCCTAGCGCCAAATACAAATCTGGAAAAGTGGTCAGAAGGAGAGAAAGCACCCTCATAAAAACTGGAATGTTTGGGTCATTTTCCCACAATATGATATATTTTCAAAATCTACTACTCATTTCCTGGGTTCTTGTTTTTAAATTCTTGGGTATTTCATAGCAATTTATCTTTCCTATCACATGTTAAAATTAGGATACCATGTCTTAACAAATGAAAAAGTTGTAAGATTTCATCATTGGTACTACTCCATACTCATCGTTTGTATAGGATTAACACGCTTGGAAGCACAGAGGTACTGAGCTACAGCTTCATCCTCCATAAAAGAGAGCACATTTTTATTCAGGAAAGAAGTAGTATCAAAGTACTTTCTAGTTCTTTGCATGCACTTGTTTAAAGAAACTTTTTCTCTCTTTCCCTTTCCCTCTATGCGTCCTCTGCTCACCAGCCTAAGAGAAAGTATTGCTTTGATTAACTCTTGTCTGTAATGTTGTAAGACTTCTACTCTCTAAAAGATATGTTTGGACTCAAATTTGTAAAATTTTTGTAGGACACTGTCTAATGATCCAATCAGTGCAATATAATAATAATGACACAAGCAATTTTTTATTCTTTTCTTTTGTGTTTAATGCTGTGGCCTGAATTTACAAATGCAGTTCTACTTTATATGTATCTGTAGAGAATTAAAAGAGTTTTGATAGTTAAAAATCACTGCCTTTTTAAAAAGCTTACTCACTCCTCATTTGACCTCCTTTGAAAACATTTTAAAATGTGACAAAGATGAAAAAAGATGTCAGAGAAGGGCAAGCCATAAGCAGCATTTGAATACCTGGGGATCTGCCATATTCCTATACCAACACATTGGTTTAATGAAAAATTGAATAAATTACTATTTATTGATTTTTTACTATTTATAAATTGATGGGAGAGTCTGTAATGAGATCTTGTCATTGTAATAGGATCATAAATGAATCCTGGCTATGAGTTGTTATTGAGGATGAGTCCACATTTTCATTCTAGTTTACTTTTTTTTCTGGATGGTGACTACTAAAAATGTCTTTACAGTGAAAATGCCTGAGCTGTATTTTGTGCCCATTTCAATAGGTACATCCATGTTTCCTACTGCTTGTGCTTTCCCTGATGTGAGGTGGTTAATAAAGGAATAACAGAGAAGTAGAAATTCCCTGTGTCCTAGAAGGCAGATTGCAGAGGACAATAGCTGAGAAGTGGCTCTAAGTGTAGTGTGTCAACTGGTGATGACAAAGGACCATATTAAAACATCCTTCTTTAGACACATTGTTTAAAAAAAAAAAAAGCACTTTGCCCTCGGGGGAGCTCTGTGTTGAGTACATAATGGTCTGGATGACTGACTCACAGTCCATGCCTGAGCCCTGGTGCTGCCCATTCAAAACTGGCTGCACTGGCTACAAAACTGGCAGGAGACCAGTGTCTATCTTCCAGATCAGGCTGCTTCTGAGCATGGAGTATTCAGAAATGAGGATAATGGTGAAGGTTTCAGAGCTGAAATGGCACTCAAACCTATGCAGTTTGGATCACATCCTGATAGTCTGTCATATGAACCGATGGGCAAAGATAAACTTAACTGGAAGAAGCCTTGCTACAACCAATTGTTGGAAGAGAAAAAAATTAACTTGACTGAATATGCTTCCTAAAGTAAAGAAGTGTGCTTCTAGAGGTTGTTTGACTGGCATGACTGAAATCCCTTTTAAAAGATCTGGAGCACGTATGCTTCAACACTTAAAATGTCTGTTTCTGACTACTAGAGAGCTTCCATGTTAATTTTATCAAGATTTGTACATGATTAATAAGATTGAACAAATCCTAATGCATAATCTTAAATACAGCTATGTGTCCATGACTTGCTAGGTTTTACTCATATTTTAAAAAGCCAGAGTTTAAATGAGCTCAAAAATAACAAAACAAACAAACAAAAAAACCCAAACAAACAAAAGAATAATCCATCTCACATTGTAAAACTAATATCCAGAATTTAAGGGACCTAAAATGTTTTGGTTTGGTGCTATCTATAGTATTCTGAAATATTTATAGTGCCTAGACACAAAGAAAAGTGCATTTAGAATTGTACATCAGTCTTCACTCAGAAGTGCTTTATTTTGTCTAAGTCACACCCTGAACATAATTGTAACATAGCATTTGAAGTTAATTATACCGTATCTAGGAAACACCCTGGATTTTATTGCAAGGCTGAATATGCCAAAGCTTTGGGTGCTTCCACTGCCAGCAGCTAGTATCACAGTAGGAAAGTCCAGCTTCTGGCAAAACAGGATAAAACAAGAATTTTTATAGACATGGTGAAAATATACATATATTCATGAGTCAGTGGAATGAGTCACAAAAACCGTGTTTTCACTTGAGAGGAAGCAACTTTAACCCGTATTACTGAGTCTTAGATGGGTCAGTCATATTTTTTAATTGTAACTAGCTTTATGACACACTCTTCCTACTTCTCTGTTACCTAACCTGTGAATGAACATCATGGCATTCTCAGGGTCCCTTTTGATCTGGAAAACTCAAATCTGAGACAGCAAAATGCTTAGGGGACCACTTTCAGCTCAAAGAAAAATAATTTCCTTCAGGGGGAGAAACAAAATAGCATAAAACGGAAAAAGAGCTGTTACAGACCAAGCACTAGAAGGTATAGGTCTGTTAATTAGAAAATTATGTCTGATGCCTACCTTTTCTAATTGCTGCTTAAGATATTCACCAGTGTGACACTTTTCAATGAATTAGGGAATGCGGTGGCTAAAGCTTTAATATGGTCTGAAAATTAAGGCCTGGTATTTCTGTTTCCCTGAAAACTCTGGTGCGCTCCCGAGCCTTGGTGTGACCCTCTGAAAACTAACACTGTAAGGATCTGATTCTTGTCTTACTTTATCTGCTCTCACTCACACCTTTTGCAGTGTACTAGGCTGACAGAAAAGTAACTGGATACATATAATCAGCAACTATAAATATCACAAGAGCAGAAATATATTCCTTAGGTGAATTTGTATCTTACATAAAGTAACCCAATTCAATTAAAAAAAATGCAAACACCATGATTAAATTCTTTACACTTACTAGTCTTGGGTTGATTTCCCTCACCTTTTTGCATGTACATACAAAATGTGTACAATAAACTTTGCTGGAATTTGCTTAGCATAGATTTGGTGAATACGAACAACAGGAATTTTATTACTTTGGTGCATAAGTAATTGTTGCAATGAAAATTCCTGATTTGTCAAAAATAAATAGTGCATAAAAGCACATAAAAGCCCAGTTAATATGTCTGAACTTGTTCAAGAACATGGCCCAGCTCAACCAATGGAACTAGTTTTTTATTCAGCAGAGACCTCTTAAATTCATTGCCTCACTGCACAGTAAATCTGTTCTTTTAGCAGGTTTTTCTTTTAGCAGGTAGTCAATTAAGGGGGGGACAGGTGTCCTCATGATATATATCTTTGCAGTGAAGTCTGTGTTCTTACAACATTTCAGTTACCTTTAAATTTCATCATATATTATTTAAAGAGCTGTATCTTAACTAAGTTTATGATTTCCTAGGCATTTTTAAGCATATAGATGGGGAAGGGAGGGAAGCATACCTGTATTAGTAAGTCTCTTTCTTATCACATTCTCAATCCCATATATTTTAACCAGGGAAGAAATATACCCTCTTCTGTTTGTAAGTCTCACCCTCTGTGCTTCTATTAACTGGTATACGCATTTCAACTTAATGTCGATAAATAAAGTAATAACATAAAGTTATTCTTTAGAAATGTAGAATAAGTGGCAAATAGAACATTTAAAATGTGCGAGCATTACATTGCTGGTCTTCAAGTTTGAGGAATTTCATAGCCTAAATGTCAAAAAGGACATAGGTGCATTTGGGGTGACAGAACACAAACAGACCTGCAATGTTCACCAGATTATTTTTTAACTTCTGAGCTTTACAGTGATGACACTCATTGCTGTAAAGAAATAGAAAACGAACAGCAGATTCTTTCATCAATTCTATGCCATAGAAGCCTAATTTTTAATTAAATTCCCTACAATTTCATGTTCATAGAAACCAAATAATTGAAATATTAGATGAATCTGAAATGTAAACCTTATTTCTAATGTAGGCATTAAAATGCTGTTATAAACAACCATACTATCCTTAATTGAATTTTCAAAAATCTCCATTATTTAAAAAATAATAAATGTACTAATGGAGTTTGATAAGATTACTGTAACTGAACACTGCTATAAGCTCCAAATACTAGGAACACTGCATACACTGCAGATGAATTAGCTGTTCTTAAATTAAGGAATATTACAGTCAGTAATGGTATGACATTCTTTTTTATGGCCATGGCTTGGGTTATAATGTGACAGAAAAAAAATGTAATGTTTCCAAAATGACAGTTTTTAGATTTGTGTTGCCTGAGGTAGTTCAGCTGAACAATAAACTATAATTTGATTGATGGAAAATTGAAGTGGTTCATCTAACTTGCCAGGCTGTCTTACCCAAGGCTTTGGTTTTGCATGTATGATGATGTATCACAGTTTCAGAGATAATGTTGTTTGTATTATACATGAGATTTTTTTACACATAAAAATGAAGACTTCATTACCCAGTAAAGATCAAAATATGCTATGGATTAGCAAGGAATCAGATTTGTTTGAGAATGGATTTGTACATCAAAATGTGCTCTCTTTGTGAAACCAAATGATAAATAACATATAGGACCAGAGTGTCTTTATTTTTATGAGCAAATCAGCCATATCACTGGTTATGAAATTATTAACTTAAAGTAAGGGTGACATCTGCACCCAAGAGAAACAATCAGAGAGTGGTAGCTTTTTTTTTATCCAGAATTAATCCTCTGAAATAACAGACTGGTCAGCAGAAATCTTTTAGAAAGAGAAATAACTTTTTTATAGATGTATCAACGTTTACTTAAGGAGGAAAAAAAAAAGATGAAGGAGAAAATGATAAAGATGCTATTAAATACATATTGGTAACATCTATCTAGGTTTTGGGTTTTTTTAATTACTGATGCAGTGTGCGTACAAAAACAGCTTCAGAAAAATTACCCTGTAATATCTTTTTTAACATCTGTGAGGACAATTTGGAATTGCTCAAACCATTCAGTCACCAACCATTTTTCCCTTAAATATTTTGCATCAAGCAGGATGTTTTTACTCTGCTCTTCTGTCATCAAACTAGTAAGACCAGCCATCTCTAGAGAGAAAAAAATTAGGCATGGCATCTAGTTTCAGCTGCTAAAGGATGCAAGATTTGAGGAAAGGATCATATCACTGAGACTATGATTATGATGTCCTATTTTGATTCCTTTTATTCCCTTCATTTTTGTTCAAAGGGAAAGGCCAGCTGTTGAGCCATTTTGAACAAGGGTCTTTCTTGATCGTTCTTTTCCACCCTAAGTACATGAAATAGCTAATATTGGCTTTCCAAGTGAAACTGTAACACTTGAACTTGAAGAAACAGGAATATTACATCTCTCTCTGCTATTTATTACCCGGCAAAACACTAAACAAGTCTATGATCAAACAAAACTGTGGTAATCCAGTCTTCTGGGAGATTTAATTGGCATACTACACTCTTTATTTTTTCTACAAAACGTCATGAATTACAGACGTTCCAGAGTTGGGGCTTAATCGGCAGATAGACCTTCTTATTATTACACAGAAATGAAGGAGAATTGTATTTGAAACTATCCTTGAAGTAACAGAAGATCTGTCTGTAATGAGATTTCCAAAATTACTGTAGGGAATTCTCTACAGTGGAAGTGCTTTCTTCTTGGGTCATTACATTGCCATAAGTCTTAATTTTCCAGGCATTTTACTCCTTCTCCCTCTGTGTCATGCTTTTTATCAGGGTTCAAATCTGGAAATACCATTGTCTTTTAAAAATTGCAGTTTAAAACTGAACCATGCATTCAAGGAGGTTAATAGAGATGATGGATCAATGGTAAGATTGGCCTTTCTCTGTTAGAAAAACAGAACAAAACAAACAAACAAAAACCAGAAAAAAGGTTAAAAGACATCTTTTCTGTATTTTGCAAAGTAAACCAAAGACTAAAGGAGAAGAAGCGGTAAGATGAAAACTGCTTTTATTTAAGGAACAGGGAGAGAAATCTAATTATGGAAAGGAAGTAATGATCAGCTAGAAACATAGCACTGGTGAAGACATTTTGGGTCTTCTATTCAAACTCATAAACAGCACATAACATAATCCATTTTATAGAGATATTGAGCTTTATCTGAAAACCATTTAGGGTAATTTTTACTGCAAGTATGTTTAGGAGGCCATCAGAGTCTTACCACTTGGTAGAGCAGTGAGTTAGGAATGCCCTTCAGGTTTCCATTAAAATGTAGTAACTGACACCTTATTTCTGGTTCCTCAGCTGGAAATAATTGGTATAATGTTTCATCTGAAGTAGTTCTTCTTCCATCCCAGTATTACTAACGGCTTATTGGTAGACATATCTATTTTGGGAAATCATCTGAGGAAAACAGGTCGGTAGGAGGAGCATTAGTTGACGACCATGGGATCACCACTGTTTTGGAGCCATGAAAAGGCAAATTCACAAAGTGAAGGGGTCAGAGCCAGCAATAGGCAACTATTCATAACAGTGAAGCTTGGTAATGGCGACAGTTCCTGCTGCCATCATTCAAGGGTTAAATGAAGCTAAAAGAAGTATACTGAAGAAAGCAAAAGCAGGGTTAAAACAGCGGGGATGATCTGCTTTTCCTGAGAATATCAGAAAAGGGGAAGAGAGTACTAAACTAAAAGACAGTATTGGTCCAAGTAATAGTAGTATGAAAATGGTCCTGACTGTCTTCAAGTTGGGAAAAAAAAGGAAGTTCTGAATTGGTTGGTCACAGAAAACCTTGAAGAGTCATCTAGTTGGATCAGTGGGGTAGAAACCAACATGCTTTTAAGACACCTCAGACACTTTACACCTCCTGACAAATTCCATCCCAGCTTGACCTTAAAATATAATCTTTGTTATTATCCTTTTTTCCCCATTATTTATATGCCTCTGATCACACAGGTTCTGAGGTGGTTATGCATGTATTAATCCCCTTTTTGGAACGTCACTTCTCTTTATCTGACACAGATTACTGTTGGATTTGACACTTCTGACTTGGAAAAGCTTCAGGCCTCAAGTTCTTGAGCTCAGGTTAACCATATTCAAGGTTTTCAACCCAACTGACTTTACTACTCAATTCCCATATCAAAATAGATCCTTCTGAAATCCCAAACCTTACATACTGTCCTACTTTTGTATATTTTCACTTTAATTTCAATTGAATCAACTTTTTAATTAATTCCCTTTCAGTTAATTATGTAAAGTTATTTTCTCCAAAAGTACTTCTGGGGGATACTTGATTAAGAAACACATCAGCTAAACACAACTAGGGATACAGAGTTCCTTTGTTATTAGTTACATTTGTTCTTCAATGTATACCCTGAGAATTAAAATATCTCAGTGTCATAACTGTTAGGAACAGTGTTTCTCTTCGTTATTTTTAGATAACTCTATCCATAGATACATCCATATCTGCTTCCCTGGGTGCAGAGAAGACTTCTATCCTTAACTACCCCCAATGGAATTTCACCAGCCTTCCAAAAATTGACTCTGGCCCTGGAAGATGCCTTTTAATACATGTCTATTCCTTCTTTTTTTCTTTATATTTTATCATATTCAGTGTTTTTTTTCCTATTTTTCCCTTTTAGTCTGTATTTCTGGATAAGCCTAGATCTGTATTTCATACCTGTTTTTCTTCTCCAGGGAAGAGATCAACCAAGTTCCTTTTGTCCCCAGATGTCTGTTTCCTGTTCTCTGTCACTAGTGCAGGATTCTCTACCTTGCTATTCAGGGTCCTGGCATTTGAAACTACTAAAAAAAACCATTAAAAATTACATTTTGTAAAATGAGTTAAAAATAATTTAAATGGTCCTATGGTAGTAATTCAACTGCCATGGTATCTCAGTGTCTCGCTAACATGCAGAAAATTTGAGATAGGAAGATAGTAGTATCCAAAATTTTCAGATCTGGAAAACCAAGGCAGATTGATTAAATGTTTATCCCAGGTCATACTAGAAGTTCATATAGAAGTATAAAAATATTTACTGCGGTTTTCTTGTATCTCCAGTCCCATGCCTCAATCAGAACACCTACCTGCCCTCCATCTGCCTGCAAAACAGAGTATAGAAATACTATGGGACTGTTCAAATGGCAATAGGCAAAGAAAACCCTCAATATGCAATGGCCTGTCAAACTTCGTGACAGTTCACCCTTCACTTTTTCCTCGTAGTTATTGTCATAGCCATCTGTATGCTGATTTGTTTAAAACATAGTTTGTAAAATATGCAACCGAGCATCTGATCCTTAATGTACACATCTAAATTCTTTGAGCTCTTTGAACATTAGAAAAAATCAACCATTTGTGACTTTTTAATTGGTGTCAGTTGGCTGTATCATTGTTACTACATGACATCTGTTACAAGGACTGTTCCTGCTGAAGGTAGGTGCATAGGATGTCACTTTACATTTTTTGCAAGTAGCCAGTCTCTCATCAGTTTTGCATAGCACATCATTAGCAACATCACACAGTGTGACAGTATATTGTGCCTAAATAGGAAATGCTGATTCCTAGCTGAAAATGTATTATTTTTAGGTAGGAAAGCAGTTTCTGTATCATAATATGGGTTCCTAAACCAAAATGGTTCTGTGGTCTGTCACAAAGTTGCAAGCTGACAGATTCTACAGCAGAATCTTTTACATTTATTCACATTATCTACACATTGCAAACAGTTTCTCTCTCATTTGTTTTGGCCCAAGGTCCTCTTAATCCTGTATGAGTGCTAGCAGGATACTTCCAAGAAGATAATATAGAGACAGATTTCTGTTTTAAAGATGTTTTTCAAGTACCAAATTTCCATGCCTTCTTTCTAGTTGCTTGAAAAAGTTATGCTAATTCCCATTTATATTTTTAATTTTTATAAATTTTTAAAAGAGATACAGCTATGATTCATACTATTTCTACTTTTCTCTGCCCTCACACAGTGAGAATATATGCTTTCCCACTCTTATTAATTTCAAGAATAAGGATAGTTTCTTTGGTTTTAAGACCAGGTGAGCCTGTTTATCTTCAGGGAAGAGTAAGACATGATGCGAAATCCTGAATTCACTGGAAGCACTAGCAGTAAATTCTGCAGGGCTGGGATCTCTCCCATTGTTCTGTACATAGAATTTTATCTTAAATAAGTAGAAGATTTCTGACTACATTTCAGGCTTTAAATGCAACCAGCCTTTTTTACATCACAGCTCACTTTCTGGTCCTGGATGATTTTGAACCAAGACACATGCTTGCAACCATTAGTAAAGTCTTTGTGAAAAACAGTAAATATTCAGATTGAAAATTCCACTAACTCAACCGAAGGGATAAACTTAAAATCATTATAAATAAAATGACAACTGCTATCATATATATATAACATAAGAGGGCATGCAGGCATATAGACTTAAAATTCCTAGCCATAAAGAACTTTCATAAACCAAAATCTGTTTATATAAAACTTAGCTATAGAAATACGTCTAAGTCTACAGAACTATAATTACAGTTTCTATATTTTAAAGAAAACAGCATCATAGCAACATACCTTCCTCTGCATTTAAAAACACAGGTGAGATCTACATTAAACAAAGACCTGGGAATGGGAAACTACTAGGGGATATATGAACTGATTTTCTGTAAGAATGAAAATTACCTCTTTTTTTAAAAATGAGTCACCAGAAGGTGATATCCAGATAGGATTTGTAGAAGTACAATTGATCTTCACGACATCTCACAACTGTAAATAAGACTCTTTAAGGTGGTTTGCCTGGATATAAATTATGACACTGACTGTATGCTAACCAGAATATCAAAAATCTAATAATCTTTCTGCATGATCTGTTGGTTAAAACAAATTGCATTAAACAAAATTCAGAGCAGGAAAGTGACAATTTGTGTCCAAGTCCCAGTTCCCTGTTTTGAGAGATCAAAAATACTAAAGGCCTTCCCAAAGAGCAGTGTCCTTCATTGCTTTCGAGTATAAAAATGTTACTGTGAAACATAAACAAAAATCTCTCACATGGACAAGAGGTGAATTTGAAAACCAAATGACATTGCAAAGCTCTCTGTCCCACTGGAAAATTGAAAAATAAGGGACAGTACTTACATGAGTTCCTTTTTCTGAGTCCAAAACACATTTGTAAAAGTGCAGTCAGAAAAGCTGGAAAAGGCTAGTCCAGCACACAGTGTGGAGAAGACAAAGCTGCAAAGTACCAGCCTTGGAATGCCTCAAAATGTGCTCAGATCAAATGCACACGATATCTTCTTCAAGATACACTCTGGGGAAGGTTACACAGGGAAAAAAATATTTAAAAAGTACTTGTCTGGTGCTTAGAGGTAGCTGTGGAAAAGGATATAGAGGGGGCATCCTCCCTTACAAATAGCAGGACCAAAAGAGAAAACAGAATAAAAACACACCAAGGAAAAGTCCTGGAGTACTCAACCTCCTTTTGATACCTTTGTGTGTTTCCTCACACTTGGTTGCTCTTTAAACTTCTCTTTCCCTAATGTGCTGAGGCAATTATCCCAGGACAGTCCCCCCTGCAGATGTTGCAAGGGCTGCCTTTGACTCATCAGTGCATTTATAGCTGCCTAACCAGCCTCCCAGACTGGGGAAGTAGAGAGCTTGCCAAGTTACCTGGAGGTCTGATGGGGTTTAGGCCCCTATCTGCCTAGACAAAGCATGAAGATGATTGTAATGAAAAGCATCTGGCACACACTGAAAATCTCTTTGCAAGTGGAATTCAAGATCACACTCTTCAGCAAAAGCACATGATGTCTCTCTAGCTAACAGCTTGGCTTCCTTGCAACATCCCAGTGGGGACATTCTCCCTCTTCTCACAGCCTCAAATGCTCTGCCCACTTGTAGTTCCAGGTAAGCTCTTCCTTAGCCTAGCAGAAATAATTTTAAGGCCAAACCATGAAGGAAGATAGAGCACAGCTTATACCTCTTTGGGTTGTTGGTTTGTGCAGCACTTGTGAAGAACATTTAGGATTAAATCAGCACTCCTAGCCCATGGGCACTGACAGAACAGAACAGAAAATCAAAATGGCAGATATATTTTGCCTGTGTGACTAGAATCACTTGCATAGGCTGCAAGCATGGTATGGGAAGTTGGAAGGAACATCACTACACTAGGAGTCTGTGAGGAATGAGGACACTGATGTGAGACAGTGAGTAAGGTCCAACCCGAAAAATGTTTCCTGCCTGTGTCCTTGACTTCCCTTTCATCATTATCATTTCAGTGCTGTTCTTAATCCTCTTGATCCTACTCTGCAACACAAAGCACTACAGATTCTCTAAAGTTTTGCTCCTGCTTGTGACTGGATGTCCAGACTCAGCTAGTACTTGGAGCAGGTCCCAAGGAAGGCCATGCTTTTCTCCATATTAGCTCAGGTACACAGTCAAGCTACAGAACTAGCTCACAGTCAAGTGCCAGCACCTTATTGTCAAATGGTGATAGGTGACTCTCCTTCTAGGGAGAGGTAGTCTGCAGCTGTGGGATTAGTGTTATATCGACCTGATTAGTGGTTGTCTCAGCTGGACTGTGGTCTTGCAACAAAGTAAAACACAGCTCATAGCTGTGGATGGTTAAGTCCTGTCTTCCCTGGCTATTTTCTTGGGCCATGTTATAGCCTTCCTTGATGTCCGCTAGCTTAATCTTGTACCGATCACTGACTGTCCATTCTTGTCTTGCATCAAAAAGACAGCGCTTTAAGGATTCACTTGTAGGAAGAAACAAACAGGGTCATCAAAGCCATCATTGTTGGCCCAGTGATTGGTTGTACTGCTGCAGCAGCAGAATCTGAGACGTGTAAATTTTCAATTCTGTCTTCATATGTGAAGGTGTTTCTTTGACTTAAGAAATGTTTCCACCAGGTTAAAATTATTTTTGCATCTCGTGAATCCTTCCCAACATTATTAATGGAAGTTAGAAAGGAAGGGGATAAAGCTACTAGAAAAATGAGGCCTTATTTAATTTATTCATGACAGTAGAATGACAGCAGACATCATCTCTTGAAAGAACATTTGTTATAGATTCCTTACAGAATTAAGGAATAGCTAAAAATTGTTCTCATATATTAATCTTTTGTGAAGAGATCTAAACTTTGAGATTTGCATGTACATTTGATGAAAGCATTATGCTTTTTGTAATATTGTGTTTGAAGGGGGTAGACATAGGAGAACTGGTTGAAATCAGTCTTATGCAAAAAGTTATGGATTCTGCAAATAAAAAAGTCCAGGAGAGAATGAAAGGTCCTTATAATCATAATAAACTCTTTGGCACATGATGTAGGCTAAAGACTGTAACTTTGTCCTTATACAACACTTATTCAAGAAAAACATAGAAATAGATGTATAGTTAATGAAACACAGATTTTTTTTCAAGGAAATATTAATTATTTTCAGTTTCATTACAGTCCATTTCAGACATGGGCAATACATTGAGCTGCTTTCATGAGCTTAGGCTTAGAGCTTACTCTGCATGTCTGAGAAAGGTCAGTTATCAGAAAAAGTCTTTCTCCTTTGCTTTTGAAGATAATGCTATTGACATCAGTCACAGGGTCTCATTTTTCATCAGTTAAGAAACTTAAATAATTTCTTTCTTTTAACAATTATTTCTTAATTCATAATCCATTAATGATGTTAAACTCTAATTCTCAGCACTGAGCTTGTGGGGAAAAAGGCAAACCAGCTAAAATGCAGAAAAGGAATGTTGATATCACCAGCTCAGTCTCTGGGGCAGACACAAGCAGAAAGCTGAATTTCTCAATGACTCATACATATGTTTAAAATATATATGTAACAAAGGCGATACAACTCCTTTTTTCAACTTTCACATTCAAAAATCAACATATCTTCTGCTCAGAAGTGCTGCTACTCACACTGGTCCATGCCTTTATGTAAACTAAACTGTGTGATCTTGGTCTGACAGGGAACCACAAAGGGAATCCTCAATAAGTGTGTGAGACTAAAAGGGTCTTTGCATTAGCTGGTGTTTCTCTTTCCAGTGCTGAGGTCCTGTTTCAAGGCCTTGTTTCTAAAACTAAAAGTTTCATTTGGTTTAGCCAATGTACCTCAGGATATATTACTTATGTGTATATATATGTATGGGTATGTAGTAATATGGATACATGTAATATATCCTGCATATGTATGTATACATTTATACACCCAAAGAAGTTCAAACCTGCCTTGAGTCCAAATTAACCTGGCATCTAAATTAATTGGGCATGGTATGCTTGCACGTGAGCATGGGCTTTGGCAAACCTGAGAGACAGCAGGAACCTGTGTCCTGCACCATAAGCCTTGGAGTCTATCTGAGGATTTGCCTTATGATCAGATGCGTAGTCAGATTACCCCATTCCCTTTAACCTGAAAAGCTCTGTGATGGCCTCCTGTGGGTTTTGGGCCCATCACTGCAAGCAAGGCATTGAGGTGCTGGAGCTTGTCCAATGAAGAGCAACAAAGCTGCTGAAGCATCAAGAGAACACGTCTTATGAGGAGTAGCTGAGGGAACTGGAGTTGTTTAGCCAGAAGAAAAGGAGGCTGAGGGGAGACCTTCTCACTCTCTACAACTCTTTGGAAGGAGGTTGTAGCAAGGTGGGTGTTGGTCTTTTTTCCCAGGTAACAAGTGATAGGATGAGAGGAAATGGCCTCAAGTTGTGCAAGGGGAGGTTTAGACTGGATACTAGGAAATATTACTTCACCGAAAGAGTTATTAAGCATTGGAACAGGCTGCCCAGGGAAGAGGTTGAGCCACCATCCCTGGAGGTATTTAAAAGACACGAGGATGTGGTGCTTAGAGACATAGTTTAGTGGTGGACTTGGCAGTGTTAGGTTAACAGTTGGACTCAGTGATCTTAAATCTCTTTTCCAACCTAAATGATACTAAGATTCTGTGTTCTCCAACTCTTTCTGGGAAGCGGCACTGCCTGCAGCAAGGTAGAGCCCTGATGGTTGTGCACTGCTCTTCTGAGAAGGGACACAGTAATCCTAGGGGTGTGTAGCCACCGACTGTGGCCCAAGCAATGGGCATAATTTATTTCACCATCAGAACCACATGCTGCCATCACAGAGGATTCAGAGCTATATTTCTCCTCTACTTCTGAGTTGTTTAGCTTAACCACCTAAAAAGTGTGACTCCCAATTCTTTCTTGTTTCCATCTCACCTGATTCCAGCTGAGGTCACACTGTCATTCCCAATCTGTGGTAGCTGCAGACTTAGTAAGGTGCCTGACGTCTGTGAGGATAAGGCACTAAGAATGAAAATAATTCACTTGAAGATTAAAATTTGTTGTTCTGGTGTGCTGGGACTGTTAATCTTAATTATGTGTATTTTTGTTTCATGGTGCCATGAGGAGGATTGGAAATGTCTAGGGAGATTATAAGCAAGTCTTTTAATGATCATCCAACATTTAAAACGTATGAGAGAGCTGTTTTATTATTTTCTTTTATAGAATTATTTCTATGTTTGATGGGTTATTTTCACTCTTTCTGACATTAATATAAAACCCACAATTTACTGTCATAAGTCCCTATTCCAAATAACTTTGCTACAGCAAAGCAAACAGCTGTCAATGCCATCATTTACATCATCGAAACACCTATGAGAAGTCAAAATTGGTTAAGAGATTAGGTCCAGCCCATAAGATATAGTTACACAGTGCTTCCCTTTCATATGACTGTTACACCTTTATAATTGTACCTCTGAAGAGTCAAGCCTCATGCAAGGCTTTGCTGCTGTGTTCAGCCCTAGCTTGTCTGGAGCACATCAGTGACAGAACTTGGCACCACTGTCCTCTGAATTGCCTTCATGGAGACAGCTTGAAGTGAGGAAATCATTCCCTTTACCAGAGTATTTTTTTGCTTTCCCTATTAAATCCATTATGAACTTTTACCTCCATTTCACACTTCACATATAGTGAAGAAAATTCTTGTCCTTGCTAGAGCTCACTTGTCTTAAAACTGTAGAGTCTGTGCTTCCACTATCTCTCTGGAAGGTGTATGATGTAGATAATATTGTTGACCTGGCTAATGCTGTTAAATGGTCCCTCCTAGTCTGTTTACAGTTTTCCTGCCAAGCTGGGATCAGAACTATGACCTTTTGCCCCACCTCATATGTCTAAGCCTTAACTTGTCAATCATACCAGATTTTCTGCTTTTGCTGTGTTTCAGCAAGGTTATTATGGTGCGCTAAGGCCATAAACCCACTTACTCTCTTGTGGAAGTCCAGCACATATGCTACTACTGACTCCTCTGATGCTTCCAACATGATTTTCTGCTTGTCCCTTGGAAGATTAAGGAGCTCTTTCACCTTCCTGCAAACAGAAGCATGTAAGGCATAAGCCCCATGGTCTCTTCTGAGACCCCTTGACATGCAAGCAGGGATTGCTATAGTTATTTGTCTTCTTATCCCTACTTTTGGCTTTGTAGGTCTCAACATGACTTTGGCTGTCCAAGTAGACCCTTGGAAACCCTTCCCCATTCTCTTGTCCTCACATTGCTGGTAATGATATAGAAGATCTAGAAACTTCAGTCCCAAAATCACTTCCAAAGTACTTTGAGGGTGCTCAAAAACATTTGTGTTTTGTTTGTGCATTTCCTGATGAATTTTCTTCTTAACCAATCTCAAAGGGCCATCCCACCACATGACTCTATAATTCAGAATATACTTAAGAAGATTTTGGTTTTAAGTACAGTAGAAACGATTCAACAAAACAGCAACTAATATTATCTGTGATCAAAAATAAATTACATGGGAAGCAGAAGAGCATACAAATTGGTAAAGAGGCCAAATAAACTTTTAGCTGGTCGTTTGTTTTGACTCTAGTAGTGGACAATACCAGATGAGGCAGAGGACATTTTAAGACACTGTGATGTATAATTATTAAACTTTGTTCATACGAAGTTTCTTTATAGCTCCTATCATAATATTCCTTGAAACAGAAATCCCTCTCTTTTATTTTTAATCTTAATCTTTTTTCTTTCTTTCTATTGCTGTTAAAAAAATTTACCTGAACTGAAGAAACAGCCTCACTTGTAGAGCTGAAAGACTACTTTTTAGGTAAAAAGTTAATTGAAAGTTAGTAATGTCATGGAGAAATGTAAGGCAGAGGAACTCTGTCATAAAGGCACTTATTGGATATTAGAGTTATTTCTTTTTTGTTTCTTTTGGTGTTGTCTTCCAAAGAGGTATTTAAAAATATGTAGTACACATTGTACTAATGTCTTGGAGAAAAGAAACACAGGGAAAATACCACACAATAGGAATATTTCTGTCATATATCATATGAATTCTTCACACTTCTGAACATACTATACTATTTATTGTGTCTTGTATGAACTTGTGAGGGTCCCAATTCTAAATACCAGCTATATTTAACTTTATTTGTGTTTTTTTTTTCTTTAATATAAAATGCATCTTGTTTATCTTAGGAATCTTTTAAGGCACTGTTTTATACAGATACTTAGGAAGAATCACACTAATACTTTTAATCTTCTAATTATATAGCTTAATTTCACATCTGGAAGTTTTACTGTGCAATAATTGAAAGACATTTTTAATCTGAAAAGAAAAAGGAGATCTTATTCAGTATGAAATCAGACTGACATGGTAACATTTGGATTAATGATTTTTTTGTTAATTTTAGAAGACTTACCTTCCAAAGTAATTTAAGGTTTCTGTGTTTGTTGATATTGCTTTTTAATGTGACAACTGTGACATGCATTTCCACAACAGATGGATTAATGTCATTTTTTTTAAAATTACTTCACCTAGACAGGTGTTTCCTGTATATGTTTGACATGAAATTAAACATTGGTCCAGATGTTCTGTTTGTAGCAAAGCCAGTTAATTTTATTAGAACATTTAATCACAGATCAACAGTGTAGTAGAAATGCAGTCTATGTGAAGCAGATATTTAACAGAACTTCCAATGTGGAAGAATCTATATATGGGAGTAAGGTACACAGTTTTGTAGGTGAATCCCATAAATGCATTGATGTGGCATGTTACATTTTCTGAATTTAGACTTGAAGTCATGTTATTTGATTACCTAAAAGAATTTTCTTACAGGATAGTTATTTTTGATTGGAGGATATTGATAGCATATAGTCTTCCTGATATTTGCCCACATATATAACAACTCTCTAACCTAAGGTAAAGTTTAAAAACAGTGCATTAGAAATTACAAGATATTCCTTATCTTTCAGTGTGGGGAGTCCTGCACTGTTTTAATGCTTGGCACCCTTCCATTAATCTAGAGTTGCATATATTCACAAGTAATTACCCTGCTTGCAATGCATGCACTAAGATCTTTTATGCCAAACTTAAATATCATTACATGCCTAGCTATTCTTCCATTAAGATTAGCTATAGATTTCCCATTAATTATTACATCAGATTTATTCATCATTAATAAATCAGATCTCTGTGTTTTGTCACGGACTGCTTGGGCCTCATGAAACAGGTGAAGAAAAAGCTTGAATGTAGCCCTAGTCATTCCAGGATAAATGTAAAAATATTCATAATTTTTTACTTTGAAATATTAGTTTATGTATATGGACTAATAACAACTTAAATCCCTGTGATGATTGATGTTTTTTGTTGGCCCGTCACCTCATTGTATAGAAGTTTGTTTTAATGAGTTTCTCTAATGAATATTTTATATTGATACTAGGATGAATGGCATATGGTAAATGCAAGGTAAATTACAGCTCTTTAAATAAATATTTTTCATAAATTATTTATTTTGTGATGCCTGTATTGGTTAGATGTCATGTCAGATGAAGACTGGAAATTATTTACTCTAATACTTATCTGAGAGTTGAAAAAGTAAAAGACTTTTAATTATTAACAAGCTTCCAATATACTCGTGTAATTTATGGGAAACTACCATAAATTGTGTAAGATTACAATTTTGTGAGGACAGTTTTATTTGTATCATGCAAAATAGAATAATCTCTTGTGTCTTTACAAGAAATTTTATTTATTCATATAAAAAATATTGTGCTGTTCCTGCTAAAACCTATTTTGACGAATTTCTGGCTTCTAAAGGATTATGAGTTCTTGTCAATCGTTATTATTTCCATGATAACTTCTTGGGGTTTTTTAATGGTGCCAAAAATCAAGTTAAAAATCAACAAGAACATACTTAGTGGATTGAGTGCCCTTGGTTTGTGATGGAGTCCACGACTCTTACAAATGAAGCTACAGAGCATAGCTATTGCAGTGCTTAGTAATGATTCAGTTCTAGATCCCCACGGAATTATTCCCACTGTTATTATTCTCACTTAAATTACAAAAAGCTGGGGGCATTTTAGCATCATTCAGAACTAAACCATCTTTTCTTTCAGATATGCCGATGCCTACCAGATAAAAACAAACCACACATGTGCAAGACAGCCACAAGCACAAAACTGCAACAGTGTCTCGACACTGTAGTCTTTAAATGTGCCATGTTAGACATGAATACAGTTTATTTGTGCTCACCTGAAGATAACTGGCCAAAAATGGGAGATTTTCACTTTAGACATCACCTACTAGGCACACTCCTTGAATACTAAGGAGTGAACTTCATGAGTAATATATTCCATATGCTTTCTAGAATAAACAGAGCAGAGTCTTCAAAAACTGTAAGTAAATCACAACTGTTTTCAAGAGAGTTTTATACACTTTAATCTAAATTTATAATTCGGGGCGTAGTTCTGGCGTAGATCTTTTTCTCATGTGTATACATACACAGTGGTCTGCTTTGTACACTGTTCAGGACGGTGGGTAAATGCATGATCTAGTCTTTAGTAAATAAAATATTTTGGAAGTACTAATATGTCACTACTTTTACAGAAGTCTTTAAGGAATAGTATATGACAATGGTATATAGTGGATATTGAATATACAAGCTAAGTGAAAGCGTGAAGGCACTCCATGTCATGTGGTAGCATTCTCATTGAGGTGAATGACATTGCATTGGTTTTTCGGTTAAGTCTTAGTCTAGTGGCCAGTTCAAAACTGAACTGGTTTATTATACCTTACAATTTTCTTCAAGTGTTCCTTTCCTTTTTCTTTTTATGTTTCTATTTTAAATTTTCTTCTAGTCTTCATTTGTTAGGGACACTTCTATTACAACTGATATTTTGTGTTGAGTCAAGTAAACTTCGCAGTAGCTATATTTAAGATAGTGGGTGCACTTCCTGTTACATTTGGACTCCTCATATCAGGGCCATATTGGATTATAAATCATGTGGAAAAACAAAAAAAGTGAAACATTTAATTTTAGGCATATTTTAAAAGTATTTGTCTTTATTTTCTTCCAATGCTTCAGCTATAGTTCTGTGTGATTTAACAGGACTAATAACACAAAAGAATAGCATTTTTTCTTGTCTACTTCAGAGCTTAGCTCCACTCCAGAAAATAACAAATATTCAGAACATTATCATGCAAATTCCCAGTTAAGAAGAAATCAGAGGTGTGGAGTTGAGTGCATGTTACTCAGTATGTTTTTTATTTTGCATGTACACCAACTCTGCAAAATAATGGTTGCAGACAGTAGGCCATTCTTTCAGTCCAACACTAAAATGTTTATCCAAAAGGGTTGTTCTCCTTTTTCAACAAATTTACCTTAATTAGTGGCCAAGGCAAACAAAAACCTCTTTTAGTGTTTTTGGAACTTCCTGTACCTAGGCCATTAAAAACCAAGACAATAATGCATATTATATTTCCCCCATTACCAATATTTTAGAGAAAAACAATTAAAATTTGAAGATGACGTCTAAAGCCATAGATGATCCCTGTAATGATATTGCTGTGAATATTTGGCTTAGAAAGTATTCAAAGAAATAGTACACTTCATATATTAAGGCTGTCAACAAATTCAGGCAACCATTTATATAGAAATCACGCATAAGCTGTGTTTTCTGTTTTGTTTCATTTTGTTTTTTCACAACCATAGCTCCTTTCCTGAAGAATGCTGACCTGTGTCTGTGCCCAACCCCTTTATAAAATTGCACCTCATGTTGGAAAATTCTGCTTCAAAGATTGACTGTAGTTTTCTGTTATTACAGGCTGAGTCTTACAACCTGATTTCCTACTCTGTCTTTAGAAACCTCAGTAATGTTAGTAGCCTTATCTTTTTGTAAATGTTATTCTATTTAAGTTTTTGATTTGTCTTCTCTTGGATTCTACTAAGTAAAGAAACCCGTTCCAATAAGCACAAAAATCTCATGCATGAATGTGCATGTATAAACTAGTGACGAGTATGTGTTACAGGTCCCCCTCTGTGCTGGATCCACAGGAAATATATGTCTGTTATAGCCACAGCTACAGGGGATTGGTTTGTTTTCTCAAGCTGTAGTAGCTCATGCTGTTAGCTCTGGAGGTGCCTGGTGTAATCTACAGTGAGTTATCCAAGATGGTATCTGTTACACAAATGCACAGATGTCCACACAAGCATGTTCACTGCACGTTCACTGCACAATTTTGTTGCATAGTTCTGCAGCATAGACTGAAGGTTACAGTGGACTCTGGGCAGAAAAGCAGTTGTGGAGGAAATAGGAGAAATTATTCTTTCTCTT